>NC_072792.1:189128974-189353542 GCF_028583425.1 Eublepharis macularius
CACAAGCTAGCATAGAGAGCGGTGCCCAGCCACCCCCCACTGTTCCCATAACATGTTGCAGGAAGCTGCAGAAACAAAACATTCTCAGGATGAGCCGAGGTCGTAGACAAAACAGTTCAGTCTTTGAAGTAGATTGCACCTGCAAGGGAAGAAAGCTTGCAAAGACATAGTTAAAATGGCGTTGCTCTGGCTACATAAGATCATACAAAGTCAGACCTGACAGTGGGATCCTTCTGTCTCTAGCAGCCATAACTGAGCACGAGAACCTGCCTTCTCCTGAGACAGACCCTTGGCCCATCAGGGCCAGTCTGGTCTCCTCTGACCTGCAGCCACTCGTCAGGGTGTCAGGCAGAGAGGGGTCTTTGTCAGCGCCTGCAGCCCGGTGATGCCAGGAACTGAACCTGCGTGCACAACGGGCACTCTAGCGAATAAAAGGGCAGTGTGATACCAGCCCCATGAAGAGGTACCTTGGTGGAGTCCAAGGGCAGTCCCAAGCCAGTCCGGTGCAGGGTGGAGATGAGATAGAGGGCTCGGGAGTGTCCCAGGCATCCGGCCTGCAGCAGCTGGGGGTAAAAGTTGTTCAAATGGGCCAGATCCTGTAGACCTGCCACTCGCTTCTCAAACCTTTGGAAGAGTGCGCCGGCCACGGTCTCCATGTTCACGAACTGGTCACCTGCAGAGACGGGAGACCTCAGCTGTTAAGACAAATCTCTTTCACTATCCCTTTGAAATGAGAGTAAATGAGCTAAGGCAAAGGCCATTGAATTAGCAGCCTCAGGCCCAACTGCGTGGCTCCACAGTTCTGTGGCCATTTGTGGAGACCTGCAAGAGCCTTGCTCTCTAATGGCCGCAGATTTACCTCTTCTCCAAACTGCCCGCTGCAGAAGGGTGTATACGGCTGCTCGCCGGCGGGGATACGGGGCTTCCCACTGCCAACAGCGTGGCTCCCCAGGAGAACTTGTCCTCTGCTGCACAGCAAGAGCCTCGTATTCGGGATGGCATGTTTCTGAAACAGTAAGGAGGAGGGAGTCTGGAAGAGGACGCAGTGTGGAAGGCCCTTCCAAAAGTTCAGTCCTGCGCAGAGGCCCACAGACCTTCTTCCCCCACCCCTGCCCAGTCCCGCACAACGACATGTCTTCAGTGCCAGTCATGCACTTAGTGCTGTACACAGGGCAGAAGAGCCACACAGGCATGGCCTCAGCGCTCCAGGAGTCAGTGTTATAAGGGGAGGAGACCGCTGCAGAAGAGTATGGCAAGACAGGAGCAAATGGAGGGGAGGGGAGGGGAGGGGGAGGCAGGTAAAAGGGTCCAGGAAGGCTGGTTAGTGTTTTACCCTGAAGGCACACGCCGTACCTTGGGGCCTGTATTCTACTACACAGTTCCAAGGACTTTCTAAACATTTTAATTTTTGTTTTTAGTTTGTATAATGTTCATTGTCTTGAATTTCTTGATTGTGCAGGGGGTTGGACTAGATGACCCTGGAGATCCCTTCCAATCTATGATTCTGTGACCCTATTTGGGTAGAAAGGTGGCAAACAAATGTTGGAAATAAATGGACAAATAAAACACAAATCTTTGAAAGAGGGGACAGCAAGCTTTTATGATTCTCCCCTTCCAGTACAGACCCCATTTAGCGCCCCCCCTGCTGTTCTGGAGGGTTTGTTGCCCCAGGAATAAAAATTGATGGGTCGGGGAGCTGCAGAGGGTGTGGGAGTCAGAGAACTGCTGTATGAAGTCCACAGATCTTTGGGTGCACATTGTTATAGCCGAATTTGCAGAGGAAAAAGTTGTCTTGGGCCACAGTTCAGTGTGCCAGGCCAGGGACAGCATTTCAGGGGGTCTGGGTAGGACGGGTGAAAGTTTTCCAAGCGGGGAGGGGTGGGAAATGAAGCTTAAATTGCACAATAAGAATGCCTTTAAGAGAATTTATTAAGATCTGTTAAAATATTCAGTACTTTACGTAGCTGGCCCCCCAAACGTGGCCCCATTAGTGCTGTTTGATTTGTTTTTACCTACAACGCTCTCAGAGAGCACAGTTTTGTGTTTTGAAAATGTGGCTTGCTGCCTTTCACAGAATCATAGAGTTGGAAGGGGTCATACAGACCTTCTAGTCCAGCCCCCTGCCCAATGCAGGGTGTGCCGAAAGCATCTCTGACGTATTCATCCAGCCTCCTCTTGAAAACTGCCAGTGAAGGGGAGCTCACCACCTCCCTAGGCAGCTGATTCCACTTTTGAACTACTCTGACCCTGAAAAAAGTTTCTCCTAATATCCAGCCGGTACCTTTCTGCATGTAATTTAAGCCCATTGCTTCCAGTCCTATTCTCTGCTGCCAAATTATCCTCTGAAACTGCCAACTTTGAAATGACGAGGGCTGGATTCAAATCTGCGCATGCTTAATCCAAGAGGGGGCATTGCCACAGATTTCGATTTACTTATCTGAAATGTTCCTCTCCTCTATATAGCAAGGCAGATTTCCAAAATGACCTGAGGCTGACTGACACAACGAAAAGAGCAACACAGCAGAGGTCTAACCCCCAAACTCTCCCGGGGAAGCAAATCTTGCTGGGAGACTAGCAAAAAAGAGAAGTGTCCACCTCCGAAGATCAAGCCCACTGGGGAGGAACTGCTGTGCAGACCTCTCAAAGGGCCGCTGGGCTCTTCTTCTGCAGACTTTTCTGCCACGTCCCACGGTGGTCCTGGAGGCCCCCCACACCTGCTTTGGGGGAGGGCTGCACGGGAAGGGGTGGAGTGAGAAAGCCACGTTGCAAGCAGGTTCCAAGCCATTCTTTTGCAATGCTTTGGAGGGGCTGGGAAACCATCCTCCCTTGAAAAATCCATGCAGTGGGCCCAGTTCTGACACGCCAATCTCCCTTTGCCTTTGACTGACAGCAACTGCCCAGGGGGCTTACGTGGTCTCAAGAGGAGACTGGGCCACAGTCCCAGGAAAGAGGGAAGTGTGGCTCACCTTGCCAAAGCTTCCAAGCTCGCTGGAGTTGGTAGAGAGGCAGCCGGGCAAAAACAGCGTCCTTAAACTTTTGGCACGTGGCAAACCACTGGGGCAGATCCAGGTGTTGCAAGAGCTTTGGTGGTTCAGTCTAAGTGAGGAAGAAAGGAAACAAAGCGCATCCAGAGCATGAAGAGCTGGTTCATCACTTGATGGCTGTGAGATCAAGGGACGCTTTGCAAGTGTGGGAGGGTCATCACAGACCCAAGAGCATAGCCAACAGATAACCTTTGGCAGAATGGGTTTGGATCCTGCAGAAGAGATCTGTGGGATCTGTGCTTTTCCAGCAGGTGAAGTCTGCACACTCAGCCCGTGATGCTGTGCTAGCTCAGAAAATACCCCAAAGGAACTCACCTTGGGGAGTAACAGAAGAAGGACCCCAGGAGAGCCACCCCAGAGGACACAGAGAAGTAGGACTGACCTGCAATGAGGCCTGGGTGCTGCTCCTGTAGTAGCTGGAGGGGCCGAAAAATCCCTGCACCCCCAGGATGTACTTGGAGTCCCCCAGGACAAACCATCCCTCTTCGTCATTCAGATAAAGGCTCTCGGGAAACCTGCAGATGAGACCACAGGAGAAGGGGGAAGTCTCGTAGGGGAAGGTACATGGAAGGAACCAGGGCAGGTCTTTGCAGGGCTGGGGCTGGAGTCGTCTTGGCCCCAGAGATAATGTTTGCATGATCACGGCTGTCGGGTGGTCCCGGCAATTTCCTAGTTTCTGAACAGAGGTGGGGGCAGAGCAGTGCCTTTGGCTCTCTGCCGCTTCATCTTCCTGGGAAAGATTGGGGAGGGGGTCTGTGAGGTACAGGATTCTGACTTCCGGTTTGGGATCCATGGGGGTCTAACGCAGCTCTAAGAGCTGAGCTGTCCGGGCTGCTGATTTTAAGGCTGGGGGGGGCAGAAAATCGCCCGCAGCCAACTGTTCTCAGGCGGAGAACAGGCTTTGAATGCTCAAGAACCTCAGGGCGCGTTGATCTCGGGCGAGGGGGGGTCCTACGCAACGGACTCCCACTTGTCCCTTGAGGTCCCACCCGAAGACAGGTTTGCCAAGATCTCTACAGCAGTCCTGGAGCCAATTCGGTTGGCATAAGACCTTCATGCCCAAGCTTCATACAGCAACAAGGGGAATCGGAGTGAATTTGGACATTGAAACAGTGATTACAACCCAATAAATTGACTAAGAAGGTAAAGATTACTATCTCTTGAAACGGGACGGATTATTTAAAGAACTAAAGTGCTACATTGAAATTAAGAACTGCGACAGAGTGATTAGAAGGAGGGGAAATTCCGGCAAGAAAAAGTTTTCAAAAGTGACTTTGTTAAAAGGAGTTAGCAAAGAAATTCAATTATAGTTTACATACCTGCGGCCGGGAAGAGATAAGGGGCTGTGAGAAAGTCTCAACATCGCGAGAACTGCTGTGGGTGGCAAAGGAACAGGAAGTACGTCAGAGCAATAGAGAGGCTGGAGAGAAGCGGCCTTTTCCAAGGAGCAGGAAGTAGAAGATCGCCATTTTGGAAAAGGGAAAGGTCGTGGCTTCAGCGGAAAAGGAAGTAGGCCATCTTGGAATTGGACTATAGTTCAAATAATCATAGAGAAAAGACGCCTGACATTTTGGATTGATTAAATGAACTGTTTTTAAAAAATAAAGTTAATTCGGGACTTTAAAAAAAAACAATATTGTAAAAAATAAACGCCACGGAGTTAAGAAGAAGAGTGGACTCGTGGGAGCGAGGTAAAGCCAGCCCCACGATGTCGAAAAAGGAGTGGCAAGCAGCGGTGGAAAATTTGGATAAAAAATTTACAGAAGCTAATAAGGAACTTAAAGAGATGATGCAAGGGATGATGAAAGAGATGGCGAAACAGCTTAAAGAGACATTTAAAAGTGAATTGGCAGAAGTAACGAAAGGTATGGAAAAATACAGAATGAGCTACAAGCCACACAGCAAAGGGTTAAGGTAGTTGAAGCAGGGATGGACGATCTAGCAAACATGCAGAGGACGGAGATGAGAGCGATAAGAGGAAGAATAGCCGTGGCGGAAAGTAAACATATGGAGAAACAACTGAGATTTCGTGGTTTGCCGGAAATTGAGGGTAAATCTGCCCAAGAGCAAATTACAGAAATTCTAACTGAGTACCTGGGGAAAGAGGAAGAGGAAGTGGCGGCTATCCTAGACGTGGTATACAGAATAAATTCAAGAGTTGCGACCCAGAGGAAATTACCAAGAGACGTGATCGTGCAATTTACGACTAGAAAAACAAGGGAAATGGTTTTGAGTAAACAATTTCAAGATCCATTAGAGGTCGATGGCAAAGCTGTGATCATTATGAAGGAATTGCCCAAATCGGTGTTGCTGGATCGGAAAAAGTATAAAGAGCTAGTCCAGATATTGAAAGACATGAAAATAAGATACAGATGGGAAATGCCTGAAGGTTTGCCCTTCGAATTTGGAGGAGTTAAAAAGCGTATCAGATCTGAGTCAGAGATGGGCAAATTCATCAGGGACAATGAAAAAGACTTACCAACAGCAAGATCATGATTATGGAGTGCAAAATTATATCGTGGAATGTAAACGGATTTAATTCACCTAGTAAGAGAAAAAGTACCTTCCACTGGCTATTAAAACAAAAATGCGATATTGTATGTTTACAAGAAACCCATATTAAAAAGCAAGATGAAAAATATATAAAATTTGCAAGATTGGGAAGTGAATTTGTGGCTGCTTCCAAAAAAAAGAAAAGGGGAGTGGTGTTGTATATAAAAGAAGAATTGCAGCCCAAACTAGTGGTGAGAGATGAGGAAGCCAGATATTTAGCAGTGGAAATAATTTGGAATTCAAAAAAGTTATTGGTGATTGGGGTATATGCACCTAATGGAGCAAAAGAAATTTTTTTTGAAGAGTTGGGGAAGCAATTGGATGAGCTATCGTATGATCAAATAATACTAGCCGGAGACTTCAATGGAGTAACCAATGTAGAAGAAGATAAGAAAACTACAGTTGCACGAAAGAAAAAAGGACATCTTTCCTCTATTGTCTGCCCTCTATACTTTAGCCTGCGGCTATGGCAGGAGTTTTATTGCTCTCTCTTAACTTCAGCTTGCGTTAATTGCCTCTGGGCCCATAACCCGGTTAGAGCGAGTGTAAAACAACGCTGCGGAATTAAACGCCGAGCTGGTTAGAGAGGCAAAAGCTTTATTTGAGGAAGTTACATACTTGAAGGGAAAGAGGGAGAGATAGATCCTAGCTATCTGACTACATCTTGCAGAGAGTGAGAAGAAGTGTGGCAGGAGAGAGAAGAAGCAGGATATTGCCCTGTTTAGCCCAATAGGAGACAAGACAAGGAAATGACCCCCAGGAAACAAGAGAGGTGCTACTCTCACTGTCCTAACTAAGTGATCCTTGCTGCCCCCTGCATGGTAGGCTCTTCTTCCTTCATGCTGCTGCAGTACACCAGACATTGCTATTTCCAACACTGCTTATCCCTGGTGGGGACTCTTGGACCTTCTTGCAGGAGACAGGGACAGCCCATCACGCCCACCCCCCATTCCTGGAAAACTCACCTCATCTCTGTCTTTCCCCGGGTACTGGCCGTAGGCATAGAAGGCCCCGAGGTTGGAGGGGGCCACGGGGTCCCCCATCTCGTCGGCCTTCTCCCAGAACTCCACGGCCCTCCTGTAGTCATTCTCAAAGACCTGGTAATACCATCCCAAGGCTGTGAGAGCTGGGAGGAAACCCTGCAGGGTTGGGGGGAGATAGTGGAAGCAGAGAATTTTTTAAACATCCACCTTATGTCGAATGCAGGCTCCCCCAGATGGAGATCTTCCTTGCCGGTGGAACCCAAACCTTGCTGTCTGCCTTTTCAACTGTTCTACTGGCTATTATTGTCATTCTTCCATGGAATGGGAAGGGACCCTCAGTGGGTCTTCAAACCCACCCCCTACACTGTCAGAAACTCTCTGCTGATGGACACCTATGGATTTATGGCTGGAAAGTCCATCCTGCCTCTGGGATTGAAGCCAGATCCCACCCCAATATTATCCACCAGAGGCTTAGCCAACCAGTTCTGAAAAGCCTCCTGAGAAAGTGGTAGTTTCAGGTAGGTAGCTGGGTTGGTCTGGGGTAGAATGGTAGGGTTTGAGCCAGTTGAACCTCAGAAGCCAACAAAATTTTCAGGGTGTGAGTTTTAGCGAGTCAGAGCTCCCTTCTTCGGATACCAAAAGTAATAAGAAACTGCTAATAAGCCATGACAGCTGAATGAACCTTCTGTGTTCGGAGGTAGGCCCTCCATCGAGGTTGCCCCATTATGGCTGGCTCGGGAAGCCCTGCAGCTTTGGAGCTCTGAAACTGTGTGTTGGAATGGTCGGTTTGCCAAAGGAGTTGCCAACAGATTTCCCCTGAAAAGTTTTACCATGTCAGTCCAAACACCGGGCTCTGTCCTGTGGGACTCTCTGACTCCTAGCTTAGGGGGCTGGGCCACTTGCAGTCCCGATACTCACTTTTAACAGGAGAGAGCTGAAATTAGGGGGGATGAGGTTGCTCGAGGGCGGAAGTTGCCCAGGGGTCTCTCACGGGCGTGTGCTCTGCCATGCACTGGGATGTAGCCCACAGTACCTGAACCACCTGCCACACTCACCTGCTCCGCTGCCTGATTGAGCAAGTCCAGAGCTTTGGGGATATCCTGCTTCACTCCGTGGCCCTGGAGACAAAAGCTTGTGTGGTCAATGGGTGACTCACTCCCCATTGTGGCTTGCAGTGGAAATAAGGCTCTGCTGTCTGGAACAGCCTCCTGTCCGCGGCACTACAGGCACCGTCACAGTCCCCTGCGATCACTGCAGGTGGATTCAGTTCACGCCTGGGCCGTCGTCACACGGGCTTTTATTTAGCGCTAAAATGGCGCTATTTCCTGGCAAACACCCACCTTATTCCAACACTGTAGCGATTTTCTCTCTTCTGCTTTGTGTTTGATAGTCGCGCTATTTTGTGCCTCAGTGTGAATGCCTCACATCGATGTATTTCGCCTCGCAACGCCCTATGCCCTCCCTTCAATCCCAGAATCCATTTCTTCCCGCAACTCCCCTTTTTTAAATTTTATTATGTCCTTATAATGCCATAACGACATAACACAATGCAAACTTTCTGCTGAAGTAAAAATGACTCAATCGCCATGGCAGTCTTCAGCGATGGGGATCACATCAGACAGGGAGTTTTCTGCGGGCAAAGGGCTATTTATATAATTTCAAAGTTGGAAAAACAAAAAGGTCATAATGTTTTGCTCTAACGGAATGTTTATATGCTGTTATTCCGTTATCGTGGAATTAAACGCCAGAATAATTTAAAAAGGGGGGGGGGGAGCTGCTTCTGCGCGGTTAGAGAGAACAGAACAGAGTGCTTCGGTGTGGACAGCTGGTGGCGCGAAGAGCCGTTAGGTGACCCAAAGAAACGTTACTGTGCCGATAACAGGTAGGACGCTATATGCTGTAAATTTAACGGAAGAGATGCCCGTGTGACGACGGCCCTGGCACGTGCACTGCATCAGTATGTGATCGCTCCAAACAGATCACTCAAGGGGAGTAAATGAATGAGTGACTGAAAGAGGACACGCATAAAGGAATTAAGTGGTTTCAGGAGAAGGGCAGGTCAGAGAAGTCATCTTGCCCCTGTGATCTTTGGGCCTAAGGGAAGGGGCGCTGCAAAGGAATACATGGATCAGGGCTTGGCTCGTTTCCACAAGTCATCAACGATGACAAGACCCAGAGGAAATTGCAATTTGCCGTGGCACACTCTGTGGCATGAATTATGCAGGATGGCCCGTTGTGGAGCTAATTGAGGGCTTGAGGATGGACTAGATGGCCTTTAGACTCCCCCTTCTGATCCAACCCTGTGATGCCAAGCCCACAGCACGCTGACCCTGGCAGCCCACGGCCATGGGGAAAAAGAGACGGGTGCCATTGCTCACCTTCAGAAGCACCACTCCATAGTCGTACATCAGGGTGGGGTCTTTGAGCCGAGCGGCTCCTTTCTCGTAGAACTTCACCGCTTCCTTCAGCTTGCTGGAGATTCCTTGCTGCCCCCAGAACAACATCCTGCTCACCGCTTGCTGGAAGAGAGGGAGGGGCACGTGGGCACAGTTGGCACGACCTCTCCGGACCACCATCGTGGCGATGGAGGAACACAGACGCTTTGGGGAGACTTGAGCCTACCTGAGCCTCGGCCATGCCTCTCCGAGCCTGGAACCTCAGCCACACAAAGAGGTCATCGTTCTCTTTGGTCTGCAGCTTGAGGGCGTCCTCGTCAATCAGCCGGATGTGCTCCACAAAGGCCTGTGTGGGGGATGGCAAGATAGCAACAACGGGCCCAGAACTGAGCAGAACTCGAGGCTCAGGATTTGAACACAGGGTGGGCAAGCGCAAGAGCTGAAGAGCAATTCTCAGCTTCTCCACGAAAGCGCTACACGGCTAACTCCTCTGCATCTGATAGCAGAGTTTGCGCAATCACTTCTCCATCTCAGACCTGCAGTGCCCCTGCCAGGCACAGAAGACCTCACTACACCAGATGGAGCAACGGCAAGGAAGCTTTACAGGAGCAAAGCCTCAAAGTGGGAGAAGGATGCTCTTATTCCTGGTGATCTCATAACATGAACGGACAAAATCAGCAAGTGCCTGTACGCACGGCTTTCTCTGTTGTGGCCCCCACCCTATGGAACAGCAGGTTTGTTGAGATCAAGAAGGATTCCACCCTCCTGTCTTTCCATAATCTATGCAAAACTGAATTATTCCAGAGGGCATTTTGCACAGGACTATACTGTAATAACATGATTCAGAAAGAAGCTTGGGGTAAAGGGTTAGGAACTGTAGACTATACAGCCTGCCTACTCATATCCCAGCCTCAGTGTTTCTTACACTTGTCTCCCATGTGGAGAAGAATGTAGAGATGGCGTGCCTTTCGCTACTCACTGCCTCCTGGACGTAAACCTGCCTTCCTCCTTTCTCCACCCACCCTGGAGAAAAATCAGGAAGTGGCAGGACCACGAGATGGCCAGAACTCCTCCTTCTGTGGCTCCCTCTCCACCTCCTCCTCCACTGCACGATACTTGGGGGGAGAGTTTGAGGGGCTGGAAATGGAGGACTGTGTGATGCCGGGTTGCACAAAACACACTAGTATTCCAGAGAGACTAGCAGAGCTGGTAAGGGGGCAGGCCAGATTCTTCTGTATCCTTCCTGTCTATTCAGGGGGAATTAGCTGTGAATTTCCTGCATTGTGCAGGGGGTTGACTAGATGACCCTCAGGTTCCCCTCTAGTTTCGTTTCTTTTTTTTTTTTTAACAAAATTTTTATTGGGTTAGAATCCGTTATTTTACATTACATTCAATTTTCCCCAAATTTTTCATTTCTAACCCCCTCCCTTTCCCCCCCTTTTGTTGACTTCCAACAGCTTTCCCACCCTTTGTCCCTTTTCCCTTACTTCTATTAAATTCCTCTGTCTAAAACAGATATACATTCTCCATTATATTAAGCAGTACATCTTTAACTACTTTTCTTGTTATACACCCAAACTGTAAGTCTCTGTTTCCATCTTGGATAAACAATTTATCCCATTTTCCAGTTTTGAATATTTCTATATATCATAAACCTATATATCATAAACCATAAAAATCTTACATTTAAATCAAACAATTTGACTTGTTCTCTATATATTACTCATTTTATCTTTTTATGGTAATTCTATATAGCTCATCATAATCAATCAATTTGACTCTTCTGTACATTTAGTTTGGTGCATATAAATCTTATCAAAGAAAGAAAATATTGTTAGTTACTCAATCCTCATATTTAAACCTTATCATTAATTATTTTCAATCAATATTCTATCTGTTAACCTATATATATCTAAATATATATCAATCTGTTAATCTAACTGCTTATAAATTCACATTTATCTCTTCCTCCCCCGGTAAAGTCACCCCTCTCTTTTATACTTTTATTATACTTCAGTAGTTCTCAAACTGCCACAGTTTTCCTCCCACCTCCCATTTCTTCTCCAGATATTGTTTCAGCTTTTCCCAGTCTGTGTTAAACTGCCCTGAGTCCAGATTTCTCAGTTTTCTTGTCATCTTGTCCATTTCTGCCATGTACAGCAATTTGTAGATCCAGTCTTCAATAGTTGGCACTTCTTGTACTTTCCATTTTTGCGCATACAAAAGTCTAGCTGCTGCTGTCATATAAAATATCAACGTCCTATGATGGGCTGGAATTCCCTCCATTCCCAAGTTTAGCAGCAGGAGTTCTGGGTTCTTATTTATTTGAAACTGTAAAATTTCACTCATTTCTCTTATTATTTCCCCCCAGTACTGCCTAGCTACCTCACACGACCACCACATGTGGTAGAGGGAGCCCTCATGTTTCTTACATTTCCAGCATTTATTAGAAGTATTCAAGTTCCCTAGCGCAATCTTCTTTGGTGTCATGTACCAACGATAAATCATTTTGTAAATGTTCTCTTTAATATTAGTACATGTCGTTGTCTTCATTGTAGTTTTCCACAAGTATTCCCATGCCTCCATTGTTATTTCTTTATTAAAATTTATAGCCCATTTCACCATCTGTGTTTTAACTATCTCGTCCTCAGTATACCATTTCAACAGTACTTGGTATACCTTGGATATTCTTTTCTTGTCTTCTTTAAGAAGGGTCTGCTCTAGTTCCGAGTTCTCTGTTCGTATGCCCCCCTTTGCAGAGTCCGAATTGTATAAGTCTCTAATCTGTCTATACTGGAACCAATCATAGTTAGGTGAAAGTTCCTCTTGCGTCTTTATTCTAAGTTGAGATACTTCAGTTTTAGTTATTTCTTTGTACGTTAAACATTGTTGTTCATTATCAACAGCTCTCGGATCTATCACCTCGTATGGAACCACCCACAAGGGGGTTCCTTCTTGTAGATAAATTCTATACTTCTTCCAGATTATATATAAACTTCTCCTTACAAAATGGTGCAGGAACATCGAGTTGACCTTTACTTTGTCATGCCATAGGTATGCGTGCCATCCAAAAAATTTTTTATATCCCTCTAGGGCTAATAGTTTCTTGTTCTTTAATGTCATCCACTCTTTCAACCAAACTAGGCAGATTGCATCATGATAAAGTCTCAGGTTGGGCAGTTGCATTCCGCCTCTTTCCTTTGCATCTTGTAAAACTTTTACTTTCACTCGAGGCTTCTTGCCTGCCCAAACAAAATCTGATATTTTCCTCTGCCATTTTTCAAATTGTTTAGAGTCTCTGATGATTGGTATTGTCTGTAGCAAAAACATTACTCTTGGTAACACATTCATCTTAACTGCTGCAATCCTGCCCAACCATGACAAATTCAGTCTATTCCATTTAATCAAGTCTCTCTCTATCTGAGTCCATAGTTTTTCATAATTGTTTTTGAATAGATCTATGTTCTTTGCAGTTAATTCAACTCCCAAATATTTCACTTTACTTGTTACTTCACAGTCCGTTGTTTCCGTTAGCAATTGTTGTTTCTGCTTAGTCATGTTTTTGCATAGTATCTTTGACTTCTTTTTGTTAATGAAGAAACCTGCCAAGTCTCCAAACTCCTTAATCTTATCTATCACTTTTGACATGTTCTCCAATGGGTCCTCTACAATTAACATTATGTCATCCGCAAATGCTCTGACCTTGTATGAATAGTCCTTTATTTTTATTCCTCGAATTTCCTCGTCTTGTCGTATTTGTATCATCAGAATCTCCAATACTAAAATGAACAACAATGGAGATAACGGGCAACCTTGTCTTGTTCCTTTACTAATCGTCAATTTCTTGGTCAATTCATCATTCACTACAATTGCTGCCGTCTGGTCTCTGTAAATTTCCTTAATTGCTCTGATGAATCTTTCTCCCAATTGTAGCTTTTCCATGGTGGCAAACATAAAGTCCCAGTTTAAATTGTCAAACGCTTTTTCAGCGTCTACAAAGAAGAAACCAACCTCTTTGTCACAACGCTTGTCATAATATTCAATAGCATTGATCACTGTCCTTAAATTGTCTCTTATTTGTCTGTCTGGCAAAAAGCCTGCTTGTTCCTCTTCTATAACTTCCGAGAGCCATCCCTTCAGTCTCTCCGCCAGTATCTTCGCAAAAATTTTATAGTCATTGTTAAGTAGCGATATAGGTCTATAATTTTTCACGTTAGTCAAGTCTTGGCCCTCTTTTGGGATCAATGATATGTTCGCTTCACTCCAAGTATCTGGAATCCTTTGATCCCTAAAAACTCCATTCATCACCTCTTTTAGGAATGGTGCCAGTTCATTAGCCATTGTCTTATAAAATTTAGCCGTAAGTCCATCTGGCCCTGGCGCCTTTCCTAGATTTGCGGATTGTATTGCCATGCTTATTTCCTCGTCAGTTACTTCACTGTTCAATTTATTTCTCCAAGCTTCCGAGATTTCTGGAAGTTTGGTTTTCTCCAGATATGATGCTATTGATTCTTTGTTTACTTCTTTTTTATTATACAGCTTAGCGTAGAATTTATAAAAGGCTCTACTAATGGTAGTCTGCTCCAAGTACGTTTTATTATCTTCACAGATTTTATTTATTATTTTCTTTTCCCTTTTCTTCTTCAATTGCCATGCCAGGTATTTCCCAGGTTTATTAGCACCCTCAAACGCTTTTTGATTCAGTCTTTTAAGATTCCACTCCAATTCTTTATTACTCATTGCTGTTAACTGTTCTTGAAGAATTTTGATTTCCTGGTATACCTTCTTTTTCCCTGGTCTCTTTTTTAACTGTGTTTCTTTGGCTTTTATTTTCTCCTCAATCTCTTGTCTTTTCTCCTCTTTCTTTTTTCTTGCTCTGCCATTTAAGTCCATTAGTATGCCCCTTACAACCGCCTTGTACGCATCCCAAACTTTGTTGGTTGGTACTTCTTTATTCACGTTGTATTGTATAAAAAACTTTGTCTCTCTTCTCAGTATTTCCATATTCTCTCTTTCCTGTAACAAGTCCTCATTTATTCTCCATGCTTTCCTTTTTCTCCTTTTTCCAAATTTCCACATAATTGGGTTGTGATCTGAGCCTACCATCGGCATTATTTCTACCTCCTTAGTCCATAACGCTAAGTCTTTTGAGGCCCAGATCATATCAATTCTTGATAATGTAGAATGCCTTGCAGAATAAAAAGTAAACTGTCTACTTTTAGGATATTCTCTCCTCCATACATCTTCGAGAGTCTCTTGTTGAATCAACTCAAAAAAAAGCTTTGGTAATAGTCCTCTTTTCTTTTGTGCCGTTGTAGTCTTTTTGTCTAGCTCCAAGTCTGTCACTCCATTGAAGTCTCCAGCAAGAATTATCTGGTCATATACAAAATCGTCTAAATGCTTCCTTAAATCCTCAAAGAAGCTTTCTTTTGCACCGTTAGGTGCATAAAGTCCGACTACCAACACTCTCTTTAAATTCCAGATGCATTCCACTGCAACAAATCTAGCTTCCACATCTCTCATAACAAATTTTGGCTGTAGCTCCTCTTTTATATACAACACCACTCCTCTTTTTTTCTTGTTAGAGGCCGCTACAAACTCCTTGCCCAGTTTTCCAGATTTTAAATATTTTACATCCTGTTTTCTAATATGGGTTTCTTGCAAACAAACAATGTCACATTTTTGTTTTAGTAGCCAATGAAAAATATTTTTCCTCTTATTCGGTGAGTTTAGTCCATTTACATTCCAAGATATTACTTTACACTCCATATTCATAGTCTTGTTGGTAAGTCTTTTTCATTGTCCTTAATAAATCTCTCCATCTCTCGCTCAGATCTGATGCGTTTTTTTGCCCCTCCAAACTCAAAGGACACTCCTTCTGGTAACTCCCATCTATACCTGATTTTCATGTCCTTCAACATCTGAATTAGCACTTTGTATTTTTTCCGGTCCAATAACACTGATCTGGGCAGTTCCCCTCTAGTTTCGTTTCTATTCTGCTTCTGTCTCTTTTCTTTCCAGCTACTTTCATCCATCATGGTTCGTATTGCTTACACTGACTGGCCGCAGCTCTCCAGGGTCCCAGGCTGAGGTCTTCCCCATCCTCTACTGCCTGGTCCTTTTAACTGGAGCTGCTGGGGTTTGAACCTCAGTCCTCCCGCATGCCAAGCAGATGCTCTACCGCTGAGCCACAGAATCCAATCAGAATGGCTTTACCTCTTGGATTCACTGGTGGCACGCCAGGCTGTGCTCTGAGAAGGCTGGCAGTGCTTTGGGTCATCCCCAGCCTTCTTCTAGGCCTTGCCTTGGGCTGAGGCCAGCTTGCAAGAGCCACAGCAGAGAGAGAAGAGCGAACACGGGAGAGGAGGAACCTCTCTGAGCATGGCACGCTTGGGAAGGGAGCGCTCTGCTCACGAAGGCTTGGGCTGCATCTTCCACAAGTACATTTTCTCCACATTACACAGTTCATATGAGTAGACCAAGGTAATCTGGACATCTCAGGGTTGATCAATAAAGCATAAACTAGACCGTAGAACAGTTTTACCTGTTTAGCAGTTGCCTGGTTCAGCTAAGCCTTCCTGGATCTTGTCAGTTCTAATGGGTGTGGGATGTTTGAGGACGGCTCTGGGTGTGTGTATGAACTACCTTTCTGCCTGCTGTCCCCAGGCCAGGAAAGGGGCTCATACCTTCTCTGGTAGTGGTGGAGAGCACCGTCAAGTCAAAGACAACTAGTGGTGACCCCTGCTGGGGTTTTCATGGCAAGAGACTAACAGAGGTGGTTTGCCATTGCCTGCCTCTGCAACCCTCATCTTCTCTGGAGCTCTCCCATCCAAGGCTGACCCTGCCCAGCTTCTGAGATCTGATGAGATCAGACTAGCCTGCCCCCCCTCCCAGGTCAGGGCACACCTTCTCCAGAAACAACTAATTTAAGAGCGAGAGGGAAAACTGCACCTGCCCCTCCCTGGACAGCTCCCGGTCAGCTACGGTCTGGGCTGCAACATTGGCGTAGTAGGCGTAAGAGAGGTCGTGGTCCACAGGAAGTCCATCCACCCCCAGGTGGTGTTTGTGGCCCAGCTGCATTCCGGAAAGACGATCGTCCGCCTGGGCGGAGAGAAGGCCAAATTTCAGGGTCTGAGAGAGAAAAGTGGGGGCATTAATGACAAGGGTGCAAACGGCTACGGCACTACACCAGGTCTGATGCTGACACATGCTACAGCCACTGGACAGTGGCTCTGCTGTTGCTCTGCTCTCCACCCCTCACCTTGGAGCCTCCCATCAGGGCCAGTCTGGTCTCCTCTGACCCTCAGCCACTCGTCAGGGTGTCAGGCAGAGAGGGGTCTTTGTCAGCGCCTGCAGCCCGGTGATGCCAGGAACTGAACCTGCGTGCACAACGGGCACTCTAGCGAATAAAAGGGCAGTGTGATACCAGCCCCATGAAGAGGTACCTTGGTGGAGTCCAAGGGCAGTCCCAAGCCAGTCCGGTGCAGGGTGGAGATGAGATAGAGGGCTCGGGAGTATCCCAGGCATCCGGCTTGCAGCAGCTGGGGGTAAAAGTTGTTCAGACGGGCCAGATCCTGTAGACCTGCCACTCGCTTCTCAAACCTTTGGAAGAGTGCGCCGGCCACGGTCTCCATGTTCACGAACTGGTCACCTGCAGAGACGGGAGACATCAGCTGTTAAGACAGATCTCTTTCACTATCCCTTTGAAATGAGAGTAAATGAGCGAAGGCAAAGGCCATTGAATTAGCAGCCTCAGGCCCAACTGCGTGGCTCCACAGTTCTGTGGCCATTTGTGGAGACCTGCAAGAGCCTTGCTCTCTAATGGCCGCAGATTTACCTCTTCTCCAAACTGCCCGCTGCAGAAGGGTGTATACGGCTTCTCGCCGGCGGGGATACGGGGCTTCCCACTGCCAACAGCGTGGCTCCCCAGGAGAGCTTGTCCTCTGCTGCACAGCAAGAGCCTCGTATTCGGGATGGCATGTTTCTGAAACAGTAAGGAGGAGGGAGTCTGGAAGAGGACGCAGTGTGGAAGGCCCTTCCAAAAGTTCAGTCCTGCGCAGAGGCCCACAGACCTTCTTCCCCCACCCCTGCCCAGTCCCGCACAACGACATGTCTTCAGTGCCAGTCATGCACTTAGTGCTGTACACAGGGCAGAAGAGCCACACAGGCATGGCCTCAGCGCTCCAGGAGTCAGTGTTATAAGGGGAGGAGACAGCTGCAGAAGAGTATGGCAAGACAGGAGCAAATGGAGGGGAGGGGAGGGGAGAGGGAGGCAGGTAAAAGGGTCCAGGAAGGCTGGTTAGTGTTTTACCCTGAAGGCACACACCGTACCTTGGGGCCTGTATTCTACTACACAGTTCCAAGGACTTTCTAAACATTATAATTTTTGTTTTTAGTTTGTATAATGTTCATTGTCTTGAATTTCTTGATTGTGCAGGGGGTTGGACTAGATGACCCTGGAGATCCCTATTTAGGTAGAAAGCGGGGGGGGGGGGAGGCAGACATCGCTGTACATTTAGCTCATGCTCCTAAGTGCAAGCTCAAAGCGAAAACATTTCCAATGTTCCGTTTCAATGATGCTTAGATGTTTCCTTGCAAGGTCTTCGAAGTGAGCTATCTAGCTGTTCAGATTGCACAAAGCTGCCTGTATTGAACGTGCTCACAGTGGTGGTTCGCTGGCTACCATCACGTGGCACCCACCATGTGTGTGAGCACAGCCTGCCTACTCATATCCCAGCCTCAGTGTTTCTTACACTTGTCTCCCATGTGGAGAAGAATGTAGAGATGGCGTGCCATTCCCTACTCACTGCCTCCTGGACGTAAACCTGCCTTCCTCCCTTCTCCACCCACCCTGGAGAAAAATCAGGAAGTGGCAGGACCACGAGATGGGCAGAACTCCTCCTTCTGTGGCTCCCTCTCCACCTCCTCCTCCACTGCACGATACTTGGGGGGAGAGTTTGAGGGGCTGGAAATGGAGGACTGTGTGATGCCGGGTTGCACAAAACACACTAGTATTCCAGAGAGACTAGCAGAGCTGGTAAGGGGGCAGGCCAGATTCTTCTGTATCCTTCCTGTCTATTCAGGGGGAATTAGCTGTGAATTTCCTGCATTGTGCAGGGGGTTGACTAGATGACCCTCAGGTTCCCCTCTAGTTTCGTTTCTATTCTGCTTCTGTCTCTTTTCTTTCCAGCTACTTTCATCCATCATGGTCCGTATTGCTTACTCTGACTGGCCGCGGCTCTCCAGGGTCCCAGGCTGAGGTCTTCCCCATCCTCTACTGCCTGGTCCTTTTAACTGGAGCTGCTGGGGTTTGAACCTCAGTCCTCCCGCATGCCAAGCAGATGCTCTACCGCTGAGCCACAGAATCCAATCAGAATGGCTTTACCTCTTGGATTCACTGGTGGCACGCCAGGCTGTGCTCTGGGAAGGCTGGCAGTGCTTTGGGTCATCCCCAGCCTTCTTCTAGGCCTTGCCTTGGGCTG
Organism: Eublepharis macularius; assembly: GCF_028583425.1. NCBI lineage: Eukaryota > Metazoa > Chordata > Lepidosauria > Squamata > Eublepharidae > Eublepharis > Eublepharis macularius. Next base: position 189,147,433 of record NC_072792.1, read on the forward strand.
AGGCCAGCTTGCAAGAGCCACAGCAGAGAGAGAAGAGCGAACACGGGAGAGGAGGAACCTCTCTGAGCATGGCACGCTTGGGAAGGGAGCGCTCTGCTCACGAAGGCTTGGGCTGCATCTTCCACAAGTACATTTTCTCCACATTACACAGTTCATATGAGTAGACCAAGGTAATCTGGACATCTCAGGGTTGATCAATAAAGCATAAACTAGACCGTAGAACAGTTTTACCTGTTTAGCAGTTGCCTGGTTCAGCTAAGCCTTCCTGGATCTTGTCAGTTCTAACGGGTGTGGGATGTTTGAGGACGGCTCTGGGTGTGTGTATGAACTACCTTTCTGCCTGCTGTCCCCAGGCCAGGAAAGGGGCTCATACCTTCTCTGGTAGTGGTGGAGAGCACCGTCAAGTCAAAGACAACTAGTGGTGACCCCTGCTGGGGTTTTCATGGCAAGAGACTAACAGAGGTGGTTTGCCATTGCCTGCCTCTGCAACCCTCATCTTCTCTGGAGCTCTCCCATCCAAGGCTGACCCTGCCCAGCTTCTGAGATCTGATGAGATCAGGCTAGCCTGCCCCCCCCCCCAAGGTCAGGGCACACCTTCTCCAGAAACAACTAATTTAAGAGCGAGAGGGAAAACTGCACCTGCCCCTCCCTGGACAGCTCCCGGTCAGCTACGGTCTGGGCTGCAACGTTGGCGTAGTAGGCGTAAGAGAGGTCGTGGTCCACAGGAAGTCCATCCACCCCCAGGTGGTGTTTGTGGCCCAGCTGCATTCCGGAAAGACGATCGTCCGCCTGGGCGGAGAGAAGGCCAAATTTCAGGGCCTGAGAGAGAAAAGTGGGGGCATTAATGACAAGGGTACAAACGGCTACGGCACTGCACCAGGTCTGATGCTGACACATGCTACGGCCACTGGACAGTGGCTCTGCTGTTGCTCTGCTCTCCACCCCTCACCTTGGAGCCTCCCATCAGGGCCAGTCTGGTCTCCTCTGACCCTCAGCCACTCGTCAGGGTGTCAGGCAGAGAGGGGTCTTTGTCAGCGCCTGCAGCCCGGTGCTGCCAGGAACTGAACCTGCGTGCACAACGGGCACTCTAGCGAATAAAAGGGCAGTGTGATACCAGCCCCATGAAGAGGTACCTTGGTGGAGTCCAAGGGCAGTCCCAAGCCAGTCCGGTGCGGGGTGGAGATGAGATAGAGGGCTCGGGAGTATCCCAGGCATCCGGCCTGCAGCAGCTGGGGGTAAAAGTTGTTCAAATGGGCCAGATCCTGTAGACCTGCCACTCGCTTCTCAAACCTTTGGAAGAGTGCGCTGGCCACGGTCTCCATGTTCACGAACTGGTCACGTGCAGGGACGGGAGACATCAGCTGTTAAGACAGATCTCTTTCACTATCCCTTTGAAATGAGAGTAAATGAGCTAAGGCAAAGGCCATTGAATTAGCAGCCTCAGGCCCAACTGCGTGGCTCCACAGTTCTGTGGCCATTCGTGGAGACCTGCAAGAGCCTTGCTCTCTAATGGCCGCAGATTTACCTCTTCTCCAAACTGCCCGCTGCAGAAGGGTGTATACGGCTTCTCGCCGGCGGGAATACGGGGCTTCCCACTGCCAACAGCGTGGCTCCCCAGGAGAGCTTGTCCTCTGCTGCACAGCAAGAGCCTCGTATTCGGGATGGCATGTTTCTGAAACAGTAAGGAGGAGGGAGTCTGGAAGAGGACGCAGTGTGGAAGGCCCTTCCAAAAGTTCAGTCCTGCGCAGAGGCCCACAGACCTTCTTCCCCCACCCCTGCCCAGTCCCGCACAACGACATGTCTTCAGTGCCAGTCATGCACTTAGTGCTGTACACAGGGCAGAAGAGCCACACAGGCATGGCCTCAGCGCTCCAGGAGTCAGTGTTATAAGGGGAGGAGACCGCTGCAGAAGATTATGGCAAGACAGGAGCAAATGGAGGGGAGGGGAGGGGAGGGGAGGGGGAGGCAGGTAAAAGGGTCCAGGAAGGCTGGTTAGTGTTTTACCCTGAAGGCACACGCCGTACCTTGGGGCCTGTATTCTACTACACAGTTCCAAGGACTTTCTAAACATTTTAATTTTTGTTTTTAGTTTGTATAATGTTCATTGTCTTGAATTTCTTGATTGTGGAGGGGGTTGGACTAGATGACCCTGGAGATCCCTTCCAATCTATGATTCTGTGACCCTATTTGGGTAGAAAGGTGGCAAACAAGTGTTGGAAATAAATGGACAAATAAAACACAAATCTTTGAAAGAGGGGACAGCAAGCTTTTATGATTCTCCCCTTCCAGTACAGACCCCATTTAGCGCCCCCCTGCTGTTCTGGAGGGTTTGTTGACCCAGGAATAAAAATTGGAGGGTCGGGGAGCTGCAGAGGGTGTGGGAGTCAGAGAACTGCTGTATGAAGTCCATAGATCTTTCGGTGCAGATTGTTATAGCCGAATTTGCAGAGGAAAAAGTTGTCTTGGGCCACAGTTCAGTGTGCCAGGCCAGGGACAGCATTTCAGGGGGTCTGGGTAGGACAGGTGAAAGTTTTCCAAGCGGCGTGGGGTGGGAAATGAAGCTTAAATTGCACAATAAGAATGCCTTTAAGAGAATTTATTAAGATCTGTTAAAATATTCAGTACTTTAAGTAGCTGGCCCCCCAAAGGTGGCCCCATTGGTGTTGTTTGATTTGTTTTTACCTACAACGCTCTCAGAGAGCACAGTTTTGTGTTTTGAAAATGTGGCTTGCTGCCTTTCACAGAGTCATAGAGTTGGAAGGGGTCATACAGACCTTCTAGTCCAGCCCCCTGCCCAATGCAGGGTGTGCCGAAAGCATCTCTGACGTATTCATCCAGTCTCCTCTTGAAAACTGCCAGTGAAGGGGAGCTCACCACCTCCCTAGGCAGCTGATTCCACCTATGAACTACTATGACCCTGAGAAAAGTTTCTCCTAATATCCAGCCAGTACCTTTCTGCATGTAATTTAAGCCCCTTGCTTCCAGTCCTATTCTCTGCTGCCAAATTATCCTCTGAAACTGCCAACTTTGAAATGACGAGGGCTGGATTCAAATCTGCGCATGCTTAATCCAAGAGGGGGCATTGCCACAGATTTCCATTTACTTATCTGAAATGTTCCTCTCCTCTATAGAGCAAGGCAGATTTCCAAAATGACCTGAGGCTGACTGACACAACGAAAAGAGCAACACAGCAGAGGTCTAACCCCCAAACTCTCCCGGGGAAGCAAATCTTGCTGGGAGACTAGCAAAAAAGAGAAGTGTCCACCTCCGAAGATCAAGCCCACTGGGGAGGAACTGCTGTGCAGACCTCTCAAAGGGCCGCTGGGCTCTTCTTCTGCAGACTTTTCTGCCACGTCCCACGGTGGTCCTGGAGGCCCCCCACACCTGCTTTGGGGGAGGGCTGCACGGGAAGGGGTGGAGTGAGAAAGCCACGTTGCAAGCAGGTTCCAAGCCATTCTTTTGCAATGCTTTGGAGGGGCTGGGAAACCATCCTCCCTTGAAAAATCCATGCAGTGGGCCCAGTTCCGACACGCCAATCTCCCTTTGCCTTTGACTGACAGCAACTGCCCAGGGGGCTTATGTGGTTTCAAGAAGAGGCTGGGCCACAGTCCCAGGAAAGAGGGAGGTGTGGCTCACCTTGCCAAAGCTTCCAAGCTCGCTGGATTTGGTAGAGAGGCAGCCGGGCAAAAACAGCGTCCTTAAACTCTTGGCACGTGGCAAACCACTGGGGCAGATCCAGGTGTTGCAAGAGCTTTGGTGGTTCAGTCTAAGTGAGGAAGAAAGGAAACAAAGCGCATCCAGAGCATGAAGAGCCGGTTCATCACTTGATGGCTGTGAGATCAAGGGACGCTTTGCAAGTGTGGGAGGGTCATCACAGACCCAAGAGCATAGCCAACAGATAACCTTTGGCAGAATGGGTTTGGATCCTGCAGAAGAGATCTGTGGGATCTGTGCTTTTCCAGCAGGTGAAGTCTGCACACTCCGCCCGTGATGCTGTGCTAGCTCAGAAAATACCCCAAAGGAACTCACCTTGGGGAGTAACAGAAGAAGGACCCCAGGAGAGCCACCCCAGAGGACACAGAGAAGTAGGACTGACCTGCAATGAGGCCTGGGTGCTGCTCCTGTAGTAGCTGGAGGGGCTGAAAAATCCCTGCACCCCCAGGATGTACTTGGAGCCCCCCAGGACAAACCATCCCTCTACGTCATTCAGATAAAGGCTCTCGGGAAACCTGCAGATGAGACCACAGGAGAAGGGGGAAGTCTCTTAGGGGAAGGTACATGGAAGGAACCAGGGCAGGTCTTTGCAGGGCTGGGGCTGAAGTCGTCTTGGCCCCAGAGATAATGTTTGCATGATCACGGCTGTCGGGTGGTCCCGGCAATTTCCTAGTTTCTGAACAGAGGTGGGGGCAGAGCAGTGCCTTTGGCTCTCTGCCGCTTCATCTTCCTGGGAAAGATTGGGGAGGGGGTCTGTGAGGTACAGGATTCTGACTTCCGGTTTGGGATCCATGGGGGTCTAACGCAGCTCTAAGAGCTGAGCTGTCCGGGCTGCTGATTTTAAGGCTGGGGGGGGCGGAAAATCGCCCGCAGCCAACTGTTCTCAGGCGGAGAACAGGCTTTGAACGCTCAAGAACCTCAGGGCGTGTTGATCTCGGGCGAGGGGGGGTCCTACGCAATGGACTCCCACTTGTCCCTTGAGGTCCCACCCGAAGACAGGTTTGCCAAGATCTCTACAGCAGTCCTGGAGCCAATTCGGTTGGCATAAGACCTTCATGCCCAAGCTTCATACAGCAACAAGGGGAATCGGAGTGAATTTGGACATTGAAACAGTGATTACAACCCAATAAATCGACTAAGAAGGTAAAGATTACTATCTCTTGAAACGGGACGGATTATTTAAAGAACTAAAGTGCTACATTGAAATTAAGAACTGCGACAGAGTGATTAGAAGGAGGGGAAATTCCGGCAAGAAAAAGTTTTCAAAAGTGACTTTGTTAAAAGGAGTTAGCAAAGAAATTCAATTATAGTTTACATACCTGCGGCCGGGAAGAGATAAGGGGCTGTGAGAAAGTCTCAACATCGCGAGAACTGCTGTGGGTGGCAAAGGAACAGGAAGTACGTCAGAGCAATAGAGAGGCTGGAGCGAAGCGGCCTTTTCCAAGGAGCAGGAAGTAGAAGATCGCCATTTTGGAAAAGGGAAAGGTCGTGGCTTCAGCGGAAAAGGAAGTAGGCCATCTTGGAATTGGACTATAGTTCAAATAATCATAGAGAAAAGACGCCTGACATTTTGGATTGATTAAATGAACTGTTTTTAAAAAATAAAGTTAATTCGGGACTTTAAAAAAAACAATATTGTAAAAAATAAACGCCACGGAGTTAAGAAGAAGAGTGGACTCGTGGGAGCGAGGTAAAGCCAGCCCCACGATGTCGAAAAAGGAGTGGCAAGCAGCGGTGGAAAATTTGGATAAAAAATTTACAGAAGCTAATAAGGAACTTAAAGAGATGATGCAAGGGATGATGAAAGAGATGGCGAAAGAGCTTAAAGAGACATTTAAAAGTGAATTGGCGGAAGTAGCGAAAGGTATGGAAAAAATACAGAATGAGCTACAAGCCACACAGCAAAGGGTTAAGGTAGTTGAAGCAGGGATGGACGATCTAGCAAACACGCAGAGGACGGAGATGAGAGCGATAAGAGGAAGAATGGCCGTGGCGGAAAGTAAACATATGGAGAAACAACTGAGATTTCGTGGTTTGCCGGAAATTGAGGGTAAATCTGCCCAAGAGCAAATTACAGAAGTTCTAACTGAGTACCTGGGGAAAGAGGAAGAGGAAGTGGCGGCTATCCTAGACGTGGTATACAGAATAAATTCAAGAGTTGCGACCCAGAGGAAATTACCAAGAGACGTGATCGTGCAATTTACGACTAGAAAAACAAGGGAAATGGTTTTGAGTAAACAATTTCAAGATCCATTAGAGGTCGATGGCAAAGCTGTGATCATTATGAAGGAATTGCCCAGATCGGTGTTGCTGGATCGGAAAAAGTATAAAGAGCTAGTCCAGATATCGAAAGACATGAAAATAAGATACAAATGGGAAATGCCTGAAGGATTGTCTTTCGAGTTTGGAGGAGTTAAAAAGCGTATCAGATCTAAGTCAGAGATGGGCAAATTCATCAGGGACAATGAAAAAGACTTACCAACAGCAAGATCATGATTATGGAGTGCAAAATTATATCGTGGAATGTAAACGGATTTAATTCACCTAGTAAGAGAAAAAGTACCTTCCACTGGCTATTAAAACAAAAATGCGATATTGTATGTTTACAAGAAACCCATATTAAAAAGCAAGATGAAAAATATTTAAAATTTGCAAGATTTGGAAGTGAATTTGTGGCTGATCCAAAAAAAAGAAAAGGGGAGTGGTGTTGTATATAAAAGAAGAATTGCAGCCCAAACTAGTGGTGAGAGATGAGGAAGCCAGATATTTAGCAGTGGAAATAATTTGGAATTCAAAAAAGTTATTGGTGATTGGGGTATATGCACCTAATGGAGCAAAAGAAAATTTTTTTGAAGAGTTGGGGAAGCAATTGGATGAGCTATCGTATGATCAAATAATACTAGCCGGAGACTTCAATGGAGTAACCAATGTAGAAGAAGATAAGAAAACTACAGTTGCACGAAAGAAAAGAGGACTATTGCCGAAATCTTTTTTTGCACTAATGGATCAGGAGACTTTGGAAGATGTATGGAGAAGACAAAACCCAAAAAGTAGACAATATACATTTTACTCTATGAAACACTCTACTTTATCGCGAATTGACATGATCTGGGCCTCCAAAGATTTAGCATTGTGGACTAAGGAGACGGAAATAATGCCTATGGTAGGCTCGGATCATAACCCTGTTATGTGGAGATTTGGGAAGAGAAGTAAGAGAAGAGGATGGAGAATAAATTAAGATTTGTTGCAGAAAGAAGAAAATGTTGAATTTCTGCGGAGAGAGACCAAATTTTTTATACAGCATAACATGAATAATGAAGTTCCAACTAACAGAGTATGGGACACTTATAAGGCGGTGGTTAGAGGCATACTAATGGAACTAAACGGAAGAGACAGGAAGAAAAAGGAGGAGAAGAGAATAGCTATTATGGAAAAAATAAAGGCCAAAGAGATGCAACTAAAGAAGAGACCAGGGAAAAAGAAGATTTATCAGGACATTAAAATTTTACAAGAGCAACTGACGGCAATGAATAACAAAGAATTGGAATGGAATTTAAAAAGACTGAATCAGAAGTCGTTTGAAGGTGCAAATAAACCTGGGAAGTATTTAGCGTGGCAATTGAAGAAAAAGAAAGAAAAGAGAGTTATAAATAAAATTTGTGAGGACAATGAGACATATACGGACCAAGCAGCCATTAGTAGGGCCTTTTTTAAATTCTATGCCAAGTTGTACCAAAAAACAGAAGTGGATAAGGATTCAATAGCGAGTTATTTGGAAAAGATGAAGCTTCCGGTAATTTCGGAAGAATGGAAACAAAAACTGAACAGGGAAGTTACGGATGAGGAAATAAAAGAGGCAATACAGTCAACAAAATTAGGAAAGGCACCTGGGCCAGATGGACTAACAGCTAAATTTTATAAAGTAATGGTCAATGAACCGATGCCCTGTTTGAAAGAAGTGATCAATGGAGTTATGCGAGACCGGAGAATGCCTGATACATGGAGTGAAGCCAATATATCATTGGTTCCTAAAGAGGGACAAGATCTGACCAATGTTAAAAATTATAGACCAATTTCTTTGCTGAATAATGACTATAAAATGTTTGCAAAGATCTTAGCAGAGAGATTAAAAGGTTGGATGTCAGAATTTATTAAGGAAGAACAGGCTGGTTTTTTGCCAAACAGACAAATAAAAGACAATTTAAGGACAGTTATAAACGCTATTGAATATTATGATAAGAGATGTGACCGTGAAGTGGGTTTCTTCTTCGTAGATGCTGAAAAGGCTTTTGACAATTTAAACTGGGACTTTATGTTTACCACCATGGAAAAGCTGCAAATGGGAGATAAGTTCATACGAGCAGTGAAAGAAATTTATAGTGGCCAAAGTGCAGCAATTGTTGTAAATGACGAAGTGACTAAAAAGTTAAGAATAGGCAAAGGCACAAGACAGGGTTGCCCGCTGTCACCATTGTTGTTTATTCTGATTTTGGAAATACTGATGACTCAAATAAGAGAAGATGATGCAATCCGAGGGATAAAAATAAAGGAGTTTTCCTACAAGGTCTGGGCATTTGCGGATGATGTTATGTTGATTGTGGAAGACCCAATCGAGAATATGCCAAAAGTAATAAGCAAAATAAGAGAATTTGGAGATTTGGCTGGATTTTATATAAATAAAAAGAAGTCAAAGATTCTGTGTAAGAATATGACTAAACAGAAACAACAGGAACTAATGGAAATAACGGACTGCGAAGTAACAAACAAGGTGAAATATTTGGGAATTGAACTGACTGCGAAAAATATAGACTTGTTTAAGAATAACTATGAGAAACTATGGATTCAAATAGAGCGTGATTTGATAAAATGGAACAAGCTGAGTTTGTCGTGGTTGGGGAGAATCGCAGCAATAAAGATGAATGTTTTGCCAAGGGTGATGTTCTTGTTGCAAACAATTCCAATTATCCAGGACTCCAAACAATTTGAAAAATGGCAAAAGAAAATATCGGACTTTGTGTGGGCAGGCAAGAAACCTCACGTGAAAATGAAAGTATTACAGGATGCTAAAGAAAGAGGTGGAATGCAGCTGCCCAATTTGAGATTATATCATGAAGCAATATGTTTGGCATGGATAAAAGTTTGGATGACATTGAAAAATCGCAAATTACTGGCCTTGGAAGGATATAAGAAAATATTCGGATGGCATGCATACCTTTGGTACGACAAAGTGAAAGCAGATTCTATGTTTTTGCACCATTATATTCGGAGTAGCCGTTTTGCAATTTGGAAGAAGTATAAAAATTACTTACAAGAGGGAATTCCTGCTTGGGTGGTTCCATATGAGGTAATAGATCCGAGAACTGTTGATAGTGAGCAGCAGTGTTTAACGTATAAGGAGACAACTAGAATTGAACATTCAAAATTGAGATTAAAAACAGAGGAGGAGTTGTCTCCAAATTACAGTTGGTTCCAATATAGACAGATCAGAGACCTCTATCATGCGGACTGTTCGAGAGGGAGAATAAGATTGGAGAACTCTGAATTGGAAAATGTAATTTTACAAGAGGACAAAAAGGAAATTTCAAGGATATATAAAATTCTTTTAAAATGGTTTACAGAAGATGAGACAGTAAAAGTTCAGATGATAAAATGGGCTGTAAATTTTCATAAAGAGATAACAATGGAGGCGTGGGAATACCTGTGGAAAACAACATTGAAGATGACGACGTGCATAAATATCAAGGAGAATGTCTACAAAATGATTTATAGGATGTATCTGACACCAAAGAAAATTGCGCTGGGAAATAGTAATATGTCGAATAAATGCTGGAAATGTAAAAAACATGAAGGATCGTTGTATCATATGTGGTGGACATGTGAGGTAGCAAAGCAGTACTGGGGAGAAATAATAGAAGCAATTAATGAGATTTTACAAATCCAAGTGAATAAAAACCCAGAATTGCTGCTACTGAACTTGGGAATGGAAGACTTTCCAGCACAACATAGAACATTGCTATTTTATATGACTACAGCGGCAAAGCTTTTGTATGCGCAAAAATGGAAAGTGCAAGAGATACCGACTATAGAAGATTGGATATATAAATTGCTGTACATGGCTGAGATGGACAAAATGACAAGGAAACTTAAAGAACTTGATCCAGGACAATTTAATGCAGACTGAGAGAAACTGAAACAATATTTAGAAAAAAAATGGGATGTGAAAGGAGAACTGTGGCAGTTCGAGAATTATTGAAATTTAACAAAAGAAGAGAGAAGTGACTTTACCGGGAAAGGGGAAATTTAATTATTAAAATCTAAGCTATTATTAGGGTTAAGATAAATTCAAAAACTATATAGTATGGATGTTTTATTATGAATATATATAAGATTAAGCTAGTTATATATTATTTACAATATATATTTTACGTAAGAAATATATAATGAGTATATAATGGATATTTTAGCATAACATTTACTTTATTGATTTAAAACCAGTTTAGATTAAGAAACGTTAAAAGATGAGTGTGTAATAGAATATTAGAATCTAAGATAGTATCAGAATTAAGATTATTTTGAAAAGTAAAGAGTTTAATTAATAGAAAGTAAAATGGACACAATGTTATATTATTAACAATAGGATGACTGATATATAATACTATGTTAGCATCTAGAACATATGGTTTTGTTAATGAATATGTAATGGATATTTTTATCATTTTTATCATAAAGATATATTTAGTAGAGATTTAATAAGCTTAGAGAAAAGAGTACTAAGTGTGTGTTACAATAGAATATATGAAATATTAAGTAATTAAGTAATAAGATAGACAAAGGGTTGGAAAACTGTTGGAAGTCAAGTAAAAGGGGGGAGGAAAGGGAGGGGGTTAGAAGTAGATTTATAAGGGGGAAGTATATGTATTGAATGATGATATAATCTAATCCAATAAAAATTTTATTTAAAAAAGAGGTACAGGATTCTTAGCACCTTCCCTTCAGAAGCAGAAGGCTCACCCCTTTGCGGGATAAGATGGCATCCTGCCGAGGCCCACAGCATGAGAGCTGCCAGGTTACAACTCCACAGCTAGACTTCCAACGTGCCATGACGTTTCCCCCATCTCAAAAGGAGACCTTTTCTTTTCAGTTCATGATGGAGGTTTATTTTAGGGGGGCAGGGTTCGAATGCTGACCAAAACCAGACCAGGAGGCTCTCCGCTCCCTGCACAACTGGCCCTCGGGGAATGCTGGGAAATCAGCCACTCACACGTGAGCAAAACTGTCCTGGGTCCTCTTCTCTCCTTCCATGCATACAGTCGTGAGATTCACCTTGAGCGGTGGAAATCCCACGATCAGATTGGCCAAAGGGTCACCTCAGTAGGTCTAAAGGCTCCCTCCTGCCGGTTCTAACTTACCAGCCTGCCCCTCAGAGTCAGTGACACATGGCACCACTGGTACCATGGGACTGCGAATGGGCTCTGCGCGGCAACTGGATGTCCGGACACCAGCTCCACTTAGATGTGCAGATAGCCTGGAAGGGGACAGAAAGTGCCAAAAGGGAAGGAACCAGGGCAGGTTCCTTCCATGCAGTAGACCAGGGGAAGCCGCTAAACTGAGGCACAGGGAACCCTAAGCCCTGGGGACGTGGGTCATTTGATCAGAGATCTAGGGTTGCCAGCTCCAAGCTGAGAAATTCCTGGAGATTTGGGGAGGAAAAGGACCTCAGCATGGTATGATTCTATAGAATCCACTCTCCAAAGCAGCCATTTTCTCCAGGAGAACTGATCTCTGTGGCCTGGAGATCAGTTGTGATTCCAGGAGATCTCCTGGAAATTCTCTCTGAAATTTGCAAGAGTTGCAAAAACAATTTGTCAGGCAAAATTGGACCAGGGTTTTGTTAAAGACCATCAGACGAGCCCTGAACATCCAAGCCCAGAATTCTGTTTCCTACAGTGGCTTGCAAGATGCCCTGGAAGCCCCCAGCAGTGGCACGGAGGACCCCAGCCATTAGGATCCAGAGTTATACTACTCCTGAGCATAGAAGTTCCACTCCGCTTCCTAGTACACGGTTATCCACCTTATCCTTATTAGTCCTTATTAGTCTCACAACAACCCTGTGAGGTAGGCTCAGCAGAGAAAGTTGGACGGGCCCATGGTCACCCATTGGCTCTCATGGCAGAAAGGGGATAGGAACCCAGGTTTATATCAACAACATTTGATTTATATACCGCCCTTCAGGACAACTTAACACACACTCAGAGCAGTTTACAAAGTATGTCATTATTATCCCCACAACAACAAACACCCTGTGAGGTGGGTGAGGCTGAGAGAGATCTGAGAGAGCTGTGACTGATCCAAGGTCACCTAGCTGGCTTCAAGTGGAGGAGTGGGGAATCAAACCCAGCTCTCCAGATTAGAGTCCTGCTGCTCTTAACCACTACACCAAACTGGCTTTCACAGGAGCTCCCTTTGTGTGATTACATTTGCAAATGAGTCCAAAGGCCCCCAGGGAGTTGGGAGGGCAGAGCTCCAGTTCAGCTGTTCTTGCTGCTGAGAACTCTCAGCGATGGTCACCTTAGAGAAAATACTTTAGGCTCCGGTGACTCCCCAATTTGCGTTTTTTAAAGGTGTCAGAAAGTGTCAAGATCTGCATTTCAATGAATGGAGGAGGGCAGTGGGGGAAACTGGGAATATGGCCGTTGTAAACAGCCTGGGATACTTTGAGCAGCTGAGGAGGAACTGATATCAAAAAAAGTGGGAGCAAATTGAAGTGGGACTGTGCGAGCGAGTGCATGGAAAGTTGGAGGGGATAAGTGAAATGAGAGCACCCCTAGGTACTTGGTAAATTGTATTTTCACACTCAGTGAGTAAAGAAGTGTTTCCTTTTGCCTGTCCTGAATCTACCACTCATCGGCATCATTGGATGCCTCCAAGTTCTGGTAGTATAGGAGAGGGAGAAGACATTTATAAACTATGCATGTCCGGGAGAACTCAGGTAGAGAGAACTTTCCTTCTATCAGCTTTCTCTACAACATGCATAGTTTATAAATGCCTGCTCCTAAACTGGAAAAGTCCCCGACTCTTCAGCCTTCTTCCATTATCTTGGTTGTCCTCTTCTCTGCTTTCTCCAGCTCAGCAATGGCCTTACAGCAAGCAGAACCGTATTACCCTAAACCCAGGGCTTTTTTTCTCTGGGAAAAGGGGGCAGGGTGGAACTCGGTGGGTTGCCTGCACAGGACCACACAATGACGTCACTTTGGGTCATCTGGAACAAAGGGGGGAGTTTTTTAAAGTTTAAATCGCCCTCAGCGAAAATGGTCACTTGGCTGGTGGCCCCATGCCCTGATCTCCAGACAGAGGGGAGTTTAGACTGCCCTCCGCGCCACTCCAGCGGCGCAGAAGGCAATCTAATTTCCCTCTGCCTGGAGATCAGGGGGCGGGGCCACCAGCCATGTGACCATTTCCAAGCGGTGCCGGAACTCCGTTCCGCCGTGCTCCAGCTGAAAAAAAGCCCTGCCCAAACCTATATAAGGACGCTACAATACTGTCCATTTTATTTCCAATTCCTTCCCTAGTAATCCCCAGCGTCGAATTTGCCTTTCTCTCTCTCTCTTTTTTTTTATACAAAATTTTTATTGGTGAGTTCATAATTCAAAATAAATACAAACACTACCCCATTATATATAGTTTATTCCAACCCCCCTTCCCCCCTCCTTATAGACTTCCAACAGCTTTCCAACCCTTAACCTTATTACTTAAGTTGTTTTCCCTTATATTCTTCTACAACACATATATCTATATAATATCTCTTACTCTAAGCATAGTCAAATTCTTTTATATATACTATATTAAGTCCACTAATATGTATATTCTGCACAAAATCTTCTTAAACATAATACTCGCTTAGATTATAATAGTTAACTTTCCCCATTAATGGCAAAGTCACTTCTCTCTTCCATTTACAACATCACAAATTAATAGTTCTCAAACTGCCACAGTAAATTTGCCTTATTTTCTCCTCTCTCCTGCTGCTGATGTTCATGTGTGAAAGGCAGTTTTCAAATGGTCTTGAATGGGCCTGAGTCAGGTTTTTAAACTGGGGGTTGATGATTGAGGAAAATGGGCCTAAGGAGCATTTCAGGCAGACGGGCTCCTGCTGGAGGAAGGGGAGGGGGCTGAAGGTCAGGCGACCCTCACCCACACTCAAGGCGGGATTGTAGTCATGCTGGAGCAGCAAGAAGGGAGAAGATCCTCCCTGCTCCGTCCTGTTAGGTGAAGAAGTTCTGTGGGAGACACTTCGAGCAGGAGTGGCCACACCAAAAGTCCACACCGCAGGGGTGCAAGCCGACAAATGGATTCTGCAATCTGCGGCAAGCACCACATTAATGCACATGTGTATCTCAGACCACAAACCGGCAGCTCATCTTGCAATCCCATAACCTGTGGGGGACGTGCTGCCCCAAGCCCTCCTGGGCAGCCAGGTCTAGTTCCTCAGCAATTTGGTTCCAGCTCTCAGCTTTTTAAAAACAAAACAAAAAGAGCTTTCACTTCTGTAACAAACCAACCTTTGATTCTCCCCCCCCCCCGCCCCCTTTTCTGGAATCAGTGTGCAAACTAAGCAGCTGCACGGGAGGCCCGATCGAAGGACTTCAGCGGCTGCCAGCAGTTCCTTAAACCTGCCCTGCTGCAGCTCCGGGGCCAGCCCAGACAGGGCAGCAGGTCCCTCCGCATGGCAATGCCCTTCCCCTCCCCTCTGTTTCCTCCCAGGACTTCTTACCTGTCTGGGTGAGCAGGAGTGTAGGCGTGGCATATTCGTTCTCCCTGCTGAGGTGGTACAAAACTCCACAGAGTTCCTCTTGGCAGGAGCTCACCAGGAACAGCCAGAGAGTGATGGTGCATCTGGAGCCCAAAATGACACGCTTGGCACCAAGCCGTAGGGAAGCCTCTCCCCTGAGCCGTAAAGGCATGCTCGTTCTTTTGCTCTTGTGAAATGGGCTAACTGGGACCCTGAACAGTTGTGACGGGATCCCTGGGAACAATTTGAATACTCAGTAGAATTCTCTAGCCTTTGACTATGGCAGGTGCTGCACGCTGACACTTAGGCACTGACGCACTGATAATGTCACTGCATATGGGTTTGGGTGACTGGTTTTGTCAGTCCCTGTTCAGCGCAAGGGTGAAGTTGTTTCATGGTGCCTAGCATCCCCTAGCATCCCCTAATTACTTTCCTCTTTGCCTCCCCAAAGGCTCTGTCAATTATTAGCAAACCCTCTGAGGAGCTATCTTTGCCGGCTCTGTAGAGGGAGGTGAAATTCAAACTATGCTTCCCGGCTAACATGGCATCTCCCTTCACTTGAGCGTCCTCGTGTAATTCATCTCATGTGGTTTAGCTCTCAGTTTATAATTTTTTACAGCTGTCTGTTTTATCTGTGTTTTAGACCCTTTAGACACCCTTTCCTTGAAAGAAAATTGGGTTGCATATATTTGAAATGAATGATTTAAATAAATTCTGCTGGCTGCTGTTTTACACCAAGGTTTCAGGTGTGATTGTTTGCTGTTAATTTTGCTTTTAATGCAGTGCCACCTTCAACATTATTTTCCAACAGGAGCCTGCTTGCGGGGAGGGTGCGATACAATTATTAATATTAATATTGATATTGATGATATTAATATTAATATTAATGTCGACGCCAACACCTACATCAACATCAATGCTGACATGGACATGGACGTGGACGTGGACATGGACGTCGATAAGGAGAATAATAATAAAGAAAAAAACTTTGTGCGTGATTAAAATGGGTAGTCTCATAAAGCTCTGACTGGCCCAATCTCCTTGGCACTTGGAAGATAAGCAGAGTCGGCCTTGGACAGGAGAGTCACTACACAGAGGCAAGCAACAGCAAACCACCACTGAAGTCTCTTGTCTTGAAAACCCCACAAGGGGTTGCCATAAGTCAGCTGTGACTTGATGGCACTTGAAACACAAATCATAAGGAAATTTGCAGTTGTGGTGTCAGAAGCAACTGCAAGCTGCAGAGAAAGGCGTGAGAACACTGAAGACTGGAAAGAGTCAATGGACTGCCTATTGAGGGACAAGGCCTTGTTAGACTCCCCCCCTCAGACATGTGGTGGATTGTCAGCCCCCAGACTCTTTACCTGGGCAAAGTGATGTGTCCCTGCCTCCTTTTCTCCAGGACTTTGTCCTTGAGAGGTTCCAGCTGTTTCAGAACCCCAAATTTCTCTCCACTGGAGGCATAAACAAAGGCCAACAAAGGCTCAGCATCTGCAGAAGCGGGGAGAAAACTGTCTTCAGAATCACACCCAAATCCCAGTTCTGCCAAGAGAACTCAACATTGGGTGTGCCGGGTGGCGATCCAAGAGGCACCAGCTTCAATCTAAGGCCGTCTCTTAAAAAGTGCAGCTGAGCTTCTTGCTGCCTTATATACAGAGGAAAGATTCGAGAAGAGAAACACCCATTCAGGTCAATGTCAGTTTCACATTTGCAAAGACCGAGTCTTAAAGGGCTCACAGAAAGGAGAGGAAGATCCCATCTCTGCTTCCATCCCTAAAATGCAACGCCCAGCCTCAGCTTGCCTCGGGGCAGTGCAGAGGAGCCTGAGGGAGCTTAACCCTTCAATTGCCACTCAGTTTCGCTCTTCCAACCAGGCTAACCTGCTTTGTAAATCTCTCTTTTCCTTTAAAATGCTCATAGCAGAGAGGGGTGAGCCCATTCCAAACAGAGAAGCCAACTGGGGGTTCAAAGGTTAAGCCCCCTCTCCCTTCCCTCCGTGGCCCTGCGGCAAACTGGAGCTGCACGAGTCTGCACTTTGCATTGTAGTGACTGGAGAAGAAGCCGGAGCTTCTTCTCAGCTGTCTGGGCGCGTAGGGAAGCCTCCTACATGTAAACCAGTTTGGTGTCGTGGTTAAGAGCAGCAGGACTCTAAGCTGGAGAGCCGGGTTTGATTCCCCACTCCTCAGCTTGAAGAGAGCTTTGTAACCTTGGGTCAGTCACAGCTTCTTGGAGCTCTAATAATAATAATAAAATGTGATTTATATACCACCCTTCAAGATGACTTAACACCCACTCAGAGCGGTTTACAAAGTGTGTCATTATTATCCCCACAACAACAAACATCCTGTGAGGGGGTGAGGCTGAGAGAGCTCTGAGAGAGCTGTGACTGACCCAAGGCCACCCAGCTGCCTTCAAGCGGAGGAGCGGGAAATCAAACCCTGTTCTCCAGATTAGAGTCCCACTCTCTTAACCACGACACCAAACTGGCTGTCTCAGCGCCACTCAACTCACAGGGTGATTGTCGTGGGGATAATAATAACACATTTTGTAAAACTCTCTGAGCGAGTGTTAAGTTGCCGGATGTTGTCATTGTTGTTAAGCCCTAGCCCCTTCCAAGCCCCAGCCCTCTCACCTAGCGGGGCTCTGCACTTCAGGCCCCTTACTCGCCACACGTCCCAGAGGATCTGCTGGTCCCAGTGGAGGCACCGAGGGTGAGCTTTGAAGGGCCTCCTGAGCAGGGACGCACGCTGCAGAGGGCGAGAGGTTCTGGCAGCCCCTTCCTTGTACGGCACGCTCGGCTGTGACACTCCTCCCCTTGCCCTCCGGTCGTCGCTGATCCAGGCTCTCAGCTCCAGGTCCCGGATGGCAATGGCATGCTTGATAATGTCGTCCTGTCTGTCTGTAGAGCAGCCGGTCCGGCAAGTCCAGCTTGACCTCCTTCGTTTGGGCCCTGGCTCTGAGACTGCGTGCCCACCGCCTCTTGAACACAGGTACGTGCAGCCTCGCAGCGGAAGAAGCCAAGACCTGGACGTGCGCCACCTGCTTCCCCTTGCATCGATAGAAGACACGGAGGAGGTAGCCCTGCTGCTCCAAAGTCTCTGGGGGGTTGAGGAAGCGGATGACTGGGCTGCCCCCCTCTTCTCTGTCCTGAGCCAGAAGGAGCTGGGGAAGAGGTGAGAATGCTTGTTAGGACCCCCGCTGGGCTCAGATCAACAGGCCAAGAGACTCTCATCCCCCTTGTGCACCAGAAGCACGGGGATGGAAGAGAGTTACGCGGACAGAACGGCAGGCCTGGATGGAGAGATCCAGATTTAAATCCTCCTTCGATCACAATCTCCATTTAGTGGCCTCTGGCAAGCCACTTCCTCCCAGATGGACCTTCCTTCTAGGACTGTTGTGAGGACAAATGAGTGGGAAAGGAAGGACAGGAGCATCTCTTTGCTGGCTGAACGAGCTCCGGGCTGGGTTTCTCTTTCTCCTCTGGCGCAGGGTTTCCCCTTAGGCACAAGGGCTTGGTGCAGGCGGAAGGGCGAGAGCCAAGCGCTCTCAGAGCCAGACTACAAGTGACGCCTTACACAGGTTGGACACTTGTCAGCTTCCCTCAAGTTTTGATGGGAAATGTAGGCGCCCTGGTTTTACAGCTTGGCTCTCCATTACAGCTGCAAGACCAGGATGCCTACATTTCCCCTCAAAACTTGAGGGAAGCTGACAAGTGTCCAACCTGTGTCAGGCGTCACTTGGAGTTTGGCTCTCAGTCCGGGGCCTCTGGCCTGCAGTGAGCCTGCCCCCTAGATCTTGGATTAGCCCCAGCGATAAGAGGTCAACGGTATCTGTTTTGTGTGTCTGTCAAATGCTTCACTAACGAGTTAGGGACCATAGACTTCACCACCGTGTTGCCTCAAATCCTATCAGTTGCTTTAAGTGTATGCTCCTAGGTGCTACCTGTGCTTCAAGTATGATCCTACTGGGTACTTCTACGTTTTGTAATTTCAGCCCTAGAATTGCTTATGTTCTGTTTCAGAATTTCTTCTACTCTGTGTTGGATTCCTGCTAATGCTCGGTCTTTGTAAACTTATGTTTATTCACCCTATGGCATGGTTTATGGAAATGTAATCTGCCTGGAGTCTCAGTGAGAAAGGCAACCTATAAAAGACATAAGCAGGGGTCATTTCATAGAAAAAGAGCTGGAGGAACTCATTAGCATCACCCATTAGCATATGCCACACCCCTTGACATCATTGGAAGCGTGTCATTAACACATCTCATCTCATAAGTCATAAAATGTGATTTATATACCACCCTTCAAGATGACTTAACACCCACTCAGAGCGGTTTACAAAGTGTGTCATTATTATCCCCACAACAACAAACATCCTGTGAGGGGGTGAGGCTGAGAGAGCTCTGAGAGAGCTGTGACTGACCCAAGGCCACCCAGCTGGCTTCAAGCGGAGGAGCGGGAAATCAAACCCTGTTCTCCAGATTAGAGTCCCACTCTCTTAACCACGACACCAAACTGGCTGTCTCAGCGCCACTCAACTCACAGGGTGATTGTCGTGGGGATAATAATAACACATTTTGTAAAACTCTCTGAGCGAGTGTTAAGTTGCCGGATGTTGTCATTGTTGTTAAGCCCTAGCCCCTTCCAAGCCCCAGCCCTCTCACCTAGCGGGGCTCTGCACTTCAGGCCCCTTACTCGCCACACGTCCCAGAGGATCTGCTGGTCCCAGTGGAGGCACCGAGGGTGAGCTTTGAAGGGCCTCCTGAGCAGGGACGCACGCTGCAGAGGGCGAGAGGTTCTGGCAGCCCCTTCCTCGTACGGCACGCTCGGCTGTGACACTCCTCCCTTTGCCCTCCGGTCGTCGCTGATCCAGGCTCTCAGCTCCAGGTCCCGGATGGCAATGGCATGCTTGATAATGTCGTCCTGTCTGTCTGTAGAGCAGCCGGTCCGGCAAGTCCAGCTTGACCTCCTTCGGTTGGGCCCTGGCTCTGAGACTGCGTGCCCACCGCCTCTTGAACACAGGTACGTGCAGCCTCGCAGCGGAAGAAGCCAAGACCTGGACGTGCGCCACCTGCTTCCCCTTGCATCGATAGAAGACACGGAGGAGGTAGCCCTGCTGCTCCAAAGTCTCTGGGGGGTTGAGGAAGCGGATGACTGGGCTGCCCCCCTCTTCTCTGTCCTGAGCCAGAAGCAGCTGGGGAAGAGGTGAGAATGCTTGTTAGGACCCCCGCTGGGCTCAGATCAACAGGCCAAGAGACTCTCATCCCCCTTGTGCACCAGAAGCACGGGGATGGAAGAGAGTTACGCGGACAGAACGGCAGGCCTGGATGGAGAGATCCAGATTTAAATCCTCCTTCGATCACAATCTCCATTTAGTGGCCTCTGGCAAGCCACTTCCTCCCAGATGGACCTTCCTTCTAGGACTGTTGTGAGGACAAATGAGTGGGAAAGGAAGGACAGGAGCATCTCTTTGCTGGCTGAAGGAGCTCCGGGCTGGGTTTCTCTTTCTCCTCTGGCGCAGGGTTTCCCCTTAGGCACAAGGGCTTGGTGCAGGCGGAAGGGCGAGAGCCAAGCGCTCTCAGAGCCAGACTACAAGTGACGCCTTACACAGGTTGGACACTTGTCAGCTTCCCTCAAGTTTTGATGGGAAATGTAGGCGCCCTGGTTTTACAGCTTGGCTCTCCATTACAGCTGCAAGACCAGGATGCCTACATTTCCCCTCAAAACTTGAGGGAAGCTGACAAGTGTCCAACCTGTGTCAGGCGTCACTTGTAGTTTGGCTCTCAGTCCGGGGCCTCTGGCCTGCAGTGAGCCTGCCCCCTAGATCTTGGATTAGCCCCAGCGATAAGAGGTCAACGGTATCTGTTTTGTGTGTCTGTCAAATGCTTCACTAACGAGTTAGGGACCATAGACTTCACCACCGTGTTGCCTCAAATCCTATCAGTTGCTTTAAGTGTATGCTCCTAGGTGCTACCTGTGCTTCAAGTATGATCCTACTGGGTACTTCTATGTTGTCTATTGTCAGCCCTAGAATTGCTTATGTTCTGTTTCAGAATTTCTTCTACTCTGTGTTGGATTCCTGCTAATGCTCGGTCTTTGTAAACTTATGTTTATTCACCCTATGGCATGGTTTATGGAAATGTAATCTGCCTGGAGTCTCAGTGAGAAAGGCAACCTATAAAAGACATAAGCAGGGGTCACTTCATAGAAAAAGAGCTGGAGGAACTCATTAGCATCACCCATTAGCATATGCCACACCCCTTGACATCATTGGAAGCGTGTCATTAACACATCTCATCTCATAAATCATAAAATGTGATTTATATACCACCCTTCAAGATGACTTAACACCCACTCAGAGCGGTTTACAAAGTGTGTCATTATTATCCCCACAACAACAAACATCCTGTGAGGGGGTGAGGCTGAGAGAGCTCTGAGAGAGCTGTGACTGACCCAAGGCCACCCAGCTGGCTTCAAGCGGAGGAGCGGGAAATCAAACCCTGTTCTCCAGATTAGAGTCCCACTCTCTTAACCACGACACCAAACTGGCTGTCTCAGCGCCACTCAACTCACAGGGTGATTGTCGTGGGGATAATAATAACACATTTTGTAAAACTCTCTGAGCGAGTGTTAAGTTGCCGGATGTTGTCATTGTTGTTAAGCCCTAGCCCCTTCCAAGCCCCAGCCCTCTCACCTAGCGGGGCTCTGCACTTCAGGCCCCTTACTCGCCACAGGTCCCAGAGGATCTGCTGGTCCCAGTGGAGGCACCGAGGGTGAGCTTTGAAGGGCCTCCTGAGCAGGGACGCACGCTGCAGAGGGCGAGAGGTTCTGGCAGCCCCTTCCTCGTACGGCACGCTCGGCTGTGACACTCCTCCCCTTGCCCTCCGGTCGTCGCTGATCCAGGCTCTCAGCTCCAGGTCCCGGATGGCAATGGCATGCTTGATAATGTCGTCCTGTCCGTCTGTAGAGCAGCCGGTCCGGCAAGTCCAGCTTGACCTCCTTCGTTTGGGCCCTGGCTCTGAGACTGCGTGCCCACCGCCTCTTGAACACAGGTACGTGCAGCCTCGCAGCGGAAGAAGCCAAGACCTGGACGTGCGCCACCTGCTTCCCCTTGCATCGATAGAAGACACGGAGGAGGTAGCCCTGCTGCTTCAAAGTCTCTGGGGGGTTGAGGAAGCGGATGACTGGGCTGCCCCCCTCTTCTCTGTCCTGAGCCAGAAGCAGCTGGGGAAGAGGTGAGAATGCTTGTTAGGACCCCCGCTGGGCTCAGATCAACAGGCCAAGAGACTCTCATCCCCCTTGTGCACCAGAAGCACGGGGATGGAAGAGAGTTACGCGGACAGAACGGCAGGCCTGGATGGAGAGATCCAGATTTAAATCCTCCTTCGATCACAATCTCCATTTAGTGGCCTCTGGCAAGCCACTTCCTCCCAGATGGACCTTCCTTCTAGGACTGTTGTGAGGACAAATGAGTGGGAAAGGAAGGACAGGAGCATCTCTTTGCTGGCTGAAGGAGCTCCGGGCTGGGTTTCTCTTTCTCCTCTGGCGCAGGGTTTCCCCTTAGGCACAAGGGCTTGGTGCAGGCGGAAGGGCGAGAGCCAAGCGCTCTCAGAGCCAGACTACAAGTGACGCCTTACACAGGTTGGACACTTGTCAGCTTCCCTCAAGTTTTGATGGGAAATGTAGGCGCCCTGGTTTTACAGCTTGGCTCTCCATTACAGCTGCAAGACCAGGATGCCTACATTTCCCCTCAAAACTTGAGGGAAGCTGACAAGTGTCCAACCTGTGTCAGGCGTCACTTGTAGTTTGGCTCTCAGTCCGGGGCCTCTGGCCTGCAGTGAGCCTGCCCCCTAGATCTTGGATTAGCCCCAGCGATAAGAGGTCAACGGTATCTGTTTTGTGTGTCTGTCAAATGCTTCACTAACGAGTTAGGGACCATAGACTTCACCACCGTGTTGCCTCAAATCCTATCAGTTGCTTTAAGTGTATGCTCCTAGGTGCTACCTGTGCTTCAAGTATGATCCTACTGGGTACTTCTATGTTGTCTATTGTCAGCCCTAGAATTGCTTATGTTCTGTTTCAGAATTTCTTCTACTCTGTGTTGGATTCCTGCTAATGCTCGGTCTTTGTAAACTTATGTTTATTCACCCTATGGCATGGTTTATGGAAATGTAATCTGCCTGGAGTCTCAGTGAGAAAGGCAACCTATAAAAGACATAAGCAGGGGTCACTTCATAGAAAAAGAGCTGGAGGAACTCATTAGCATCACCCATTAGCATATGCCACACCCCTTGACATCATTGGAAGCGTGTCATTAACACATCTCATCTCATAAATCATAAAATGTGATTTATATACCACCCTTCAAGATGACTTAACACCCACTCAGAGCGGTTTACAAAGTGTGTCATTATTATCCCCACAACAACAAACATCCTGTGAGGGGGTGAGGCTGAGAGAGCTCTGAGAGAGCTGTGACTGACCCAAGGCCACCCAGCTGGCTTCAAGCGGAGGAGCGGGAAATCAAACCCTGTTCTCCAGATTAGAGTCCCACTCTCTTAACCACGACACCAAACTGGCTGTCTCAGCGCCACTCAACTCACAGGGTGATTGTCGTGGGGATAATAATAACACATTTTGTAAAACTCTCTGAGCGAGTGTTAAGTTGCCGGATGTTGTCATTGTTGTTAAGCCCTAGCCCCTTCCAAGCCCCAGCCCTCTCACCTAGCGGGGCTCTGCACTTCAGGCCCCTTACTCGCCACAGGTCCCAGAGGATCTGCTGGTCCCAGTGGAGGCACCGAGGGTGAGCTTTGAAGGGCCTCCTGAGCAGGGACGCACGCTGCAGAGGGCGAGAGGTTCTGGCAGCCCCTTCCTCGTACGGCACGCTCGGCTGTGACACTCCTCCCCTTGCCCTCCGGTCGTCGCTGATCCAGGCTCTCAGCTCCAGGTCCCGGATGGCAATGGCATGCTTGATAATGTCGTCCTGTCCGTCTGTAGAGCAGCCGGTCCGGCAAGTCCAGCTTGACCTCCTTCGTTTGGGCCCTGGCTCTGAGACTGCGTGCCCACCGCCTCTTGAACACAGGTACGTGCAGCCTCGCAGCGGAAGAAGCCAAGACCTGGACGTGCGCCACCTGCTTCCCCTTGCATCGATAGAAGACACGGAGGAGGTAGCCCTGCTGCTCCAAAGTCTCTGGGGGGTTGAGGAAGCGGATGACTGGGCTGCCCCCCTCTTCTCTGTCCTGAGCCAGAAGCAGCTGGGGAAGAGGTGAGAATGCTTGTTAGGACCCCCGCTGGGCTCAGATCAACAGGCCAAGAGACTCTCATCCCCCTTGTGCACCAGAAGCACGGGGATGGAAGAGAGTTACGCGGACAGAACGGCAGGCCTGGATGGAGAGATCCAGATTTAAATCCTCCTTCGATCACAATCTCCATTTAGTGGCCTCTGGCAAGCCACTTCCTCCCAGATGGACCTTCCTTCTAGGACTGTTGTGAGGACAAATGAGTGGGAAAGGAAGGACAGGAGCATCTCTTTGCTGGCTGAACGAGCTCCGGGCTGGGTTTCTCTTTCTCCTCTGGCGCAGGGTTTCCCCTTAGGCACAAGGGCTTGGTGCAGGCGGAAGGGCGAGAGCCAAGCGCTCTCAGAGCCAGACTACAAGTGACGCCTTACACAGGTTGGACACTTGTCAGCTTCCCTCAAGTTTTGATGGGAAATGTAGGCGCCCTGGTTTTACAGCTTGGCTCTCCATTACAGCTGCAAGTCCAGGATGCCTACATTTCCCCTCAAAACTTGAGGGAAGCTGACAAGTGTCCAACCTGTGTCAGGCGTCACTTGTAGTTTGGCTCTCAGTCCGGGGCCTCTGGCCTGCAGTGAGCCTGCCCCCTAGATCTTGGATTAGCCCCAGCGATAAGAGGTCAACGGTATCTGTTTTGTGTGTCTGTCAAATGCTTCACTAACGAGTTAGGGACCATAGACTTCACCACCGTGTTGCCTCAAATCCTATCAGTTGCTTTAAGTGTATGCTCCTAGGTGCTACCTGTGCTTCAAGTATGATCCTACTGGGTACTTCTACGGTGTCTATTGTCAGCCCTAGAATTGCTTATGTTCTGTTTCAGAATTTCTTCTACTCTGTGTTGGATTCCTGCTAATGCTCGGTCTTTGTAAACTTATGTTTATTCACCCTATGGCATGGTTTATGGAAATGTAATCTGCCTGGAGTCTCAGTGAGAAAGGCAACCTATAAAAGACATAAGCAGGGGTCACTTCATAGAAAAAGAGCTGGAGGAACTCATTAGCATCACCCATTAGCATATGCCACACCCCTTGACATCATTGGAAGCGTGTCATTAACACATCTCATCTCATAAGTCATAAAATGTGATTTATATACCACCCTTCAAGATGACTTAACACCCACTCAGAGCAGTTTACAAAGTGTGTCATTATTATCCCCACAACAACAAACATCCTGTGAGGGGGTGAGGCTGAGAGAGCTCTGAGAGAGCTGTGACTGACCCAAGGCCACCCAGCTGGCTTCAAGCGGAGGAGCGGGAAATCAAACCCTGTTCTCCAGACTAGAGTCCCACTCTCTTAACCACGACACCAAACTGGCTGTCTCAGCGCCACTCAACGCACAGGCTGATTGTCGTGGGGATAATAATAACACATTTTGTAAAACTCTCTGAGCGAGTGTTAAGTTGCCGGATGTTGTCATTGTTGTTAAGCCCTAGCCCCTTCCAAGCCCCAGCCCTCTCACCTAGCGGGGCTCTGCACTTCAGGCCCCTTACTCGCCACACGTCCCAGAGGATCTGCTGGTCCCAGTGGAGGCACCGAGGGTGAGCTTTGAAGGGCCTCCTGAGCAGGGACGCACGCTGCAGAGGGCGAGAGGTTCTGGCAGCCCCTTCCTCGTACGGCACGCTCGGCTGTGACACTCCTCCCCTTGCCCTCCGGTCGTCGCTGATCCAGGCTCTCAGCTCCAGGTCCCGGATGGCAATGGCATGCTTGATAATGTCGTCCTGTCCGTCTGTAGAGCAGCCGGTCCGGCAAGTCCAGCTTGACCTCCTTCGTTTGGGCCCTGGCTCTGAGACTGCGTGCCCACCGCCTCTTGAACACAGGTACGTGCAGCCTCGCAGCGGAAGAAGCCAAGACCTGGACGTGCGCCACCTGCTTCCCCTTGCATCGATAGAAGACACGGAGGAGGTAGCCCTGCTGCTCCAAAGTCTCTGGGGGGTTGAGGAAGCGGATGACTGGGCTGCCCCCCTCTTCTCTGTCCTGAGCCAGAAGCAGCTGGGGAAGAGGTGAGAATGCTTGTTAGGACCCCCGCTGGGCTCAGATCAACAGGCCAAGAGACTCTCATCCCCCTTGTGCACCAGAAGCACGGGGATGGAAGAGAGTTACGCGGACAGAACGGCAGGCCTGGATGGAGAGATCCAGATTTAAATCCTCCTTCGATCACAATCTCCATTTAGTGGCCTCTGGCAAGCCACTTCCTCCCAGATGGACCTTCCTTCTAGGACTGTTGTGAGGACAAATGAGTGGGAAAGGAAGGACAGGAGCATCTCTTTGCTGGCTGAACGAGCTCCGGGCTGGGTTTCTCTTTCTCCTCTGGCGCAGGGTTTTCACAAGGGCTTGGTGCAGGCGGAAGGGCGAGAGCCAAGCGCTCTCAGAGCCAGACTACAAGTGACGCCTTACACAGGTTGGACACTTGTCAGCTTCCCTCAAGTTTTGATGGGAAATGTAGGCGCCCTGGTTTTACAGCTTGGCTCTCCATTACAGCTGCAAGTCCAGGATGCCTACATTTCCCCTCAAAACTTGAGGGAAGCTGACAAGTGTCCAACCTGTGTCAGGCGTCACTTGTAGTTTGGCTCTCAGTCCGGGGCCTCTGGCCTGCAGTGAGCCTGCCCCCTAGATCTTGGATTAGCCCCAGCGATAAGAGGTCAACGGTATCTGTTTTGTGTGTCTGTCAAATGCTTCACTAACGAGTTAGGGACCATAGACTTCACCACCGTGTTGCCTCAAATCCTATCAGTTGCTTTAAGTGTATGCTCCTAGGTGCTACCTGTGCTTCAAGTATGATCCTACTGGGTACTTCTACGGTGTCTATTGTCAGCCCTAGAATTGCTTATGTTCTGTTTCAGAATTTCTTCTACTCTGTGTTGGATTCCTGCTAATGCTCGGTCTTTGTAAACTTATGTTTATTCACCCTATGGCATGGTTTATGGAAATGTAATCTGCCTGGAGTCTCAGTGAGAAAGGCAACCTATAAAAGACATAAGCAGGGGTCACTTCATAGAAAAAGAGCTGGAGGAACTCATTAGCATCACCCATTAGCATATGCCACACCCCTTGACATCATTGGAAGCGTGTCATTAACACATCTCATCTCATAAGTCATAAAATGTGATTTATATACCACCCTTCAAGATGACTTAACACCCACTCAGAGCGGTTTACAAAGTGTGTCATTATTATCCCCACAACAACAAACATCCTGTGAGGGGGTGAGGCTGAGAGAGCTCTGAGAGAGCTGTGACTGACCCAAGGCCACCCAGCTGGCTTCAAGCGGAGGAGCGGGAAATCAAACCCTGTTCTCCAGACTAGAGTCCCACTCTCTTAACCACGACACCAAACTGGCTGTCTCAGCGCCACTCAACGCACAGGCTGATTGTCGTGGGGATAATAATAACACATTTTGTAAAACTCTCTGAGCGAGTGTTAAGTTGCCGGATGTTGTCATTGTTGTTAAGCCCTAGCCCCTTCCAAGCCCCAGCCCTCTCACCTAGCGGGGCTCTGCACTTCAGGCCCCTTACTCGCCACACGTCCCAGAGGATCTGCTGGTCCCAGTGGAGGCACCGAGGGTGAGCTTTGAAGGGCCTCCTGAGCAGGGACGCACGCTGCAGAGGGCGAGAGGTTCTGGCAGCCCCTTCCTCGTACGGCACGCTCGGCTGTGACACTCCTCCCCTTGCCCTCCGGTCGTCGCTGATCCAGGCTCTCAGCTCCAGGTCCCGGATGGCAATGGCATGCTTGATAATGTCGTCCTGTCTGTCTGTAGAGCAGCCGGTCCGGCAAGTCCAGCTTGACCTCCTTCGTTTGGGCCCTGGCTCTGAGACTGCGTGCCCACCGCCTCTTGAACCCAGGTACGTGCAGCCTCGCAGCGGAATAAGCCAAGACCTGGACGTTCACCACCTGCTTCCCCTTGCATCGATAGAGGACGCGGAGGAGGTAGCCCTGCTGCTCCAAAGTCTCTGGGGGATTGAGGAAGCGGATGACTGGGCTGCCCCCCTCTTCTCTGTCCTGAGCCAGAAGGAGCTGGGGAAGAGGTGAGAATGCTTGTTAGGACCCCCGCTGGGCTCAGATCAACAGGCCAAGAGACTCTCATCCCCCTTGTGCACCAGAAGCACGGGGATGGAAGAGAGTTACGCGGACAGAACGGCAGGCCTGGATGGAGAGATCCAGATTTAAATCCTCCTTCGATCACAATCTCCATTTAGTGGCCTCTGGCAAGCCACTTCCTCCCAGATGGACCTTCCTTCTAGGACTGTTGTGAGGACAAATGAGTGGGAAAGGAAGGACAGGAGCATCTCTTTGCTGGCTGAACGAGCTCCGGGCTGGGTTTCTCTTTCTCCTCTGGCGCAGGGTTTCCCCTTAGGCACAAGGGCTTGGTGCAGGCGGAAGGGCGAGAGCCAAGCGCTCTCAGAGCCAGACTACAAGTGACGCCTTACACAGGTTGGACACTTGTCAGCTTCCCTCAAGTTTTGATGGGAAATGTAGGCGCCCTGGTTTTACAGCTTGGCTCTCCATTACAGCTGCAAGTCCAGGATGCCTACATTTCCCCTCAACACTTGAGGGAAGCTGACAAGTGTCCAACCTGTGTCAGGCGTCACTTGTAGTTTGGCTCTCAGTCCGGGGCCTCTGGCCTGCAGTGAGCCTGCCCCCTAGATCTTGGATTAGCCCCAGCGATAAGAGGTCAACGGTATCTGTTTTGTGTGTCTGTCAAATGCTTCACTAACGAGTTAGGGACCATAGACTTCACCACCGTGTTGCCTCAAATCCTATCAGTTGCTTTAAGTGTATGCTCCTAGATGCTACCTGTGCTTCAAGTATGATCCTACTGGGTACTTCTGTGTTGTCTATTGTCAGCCCTAGAATTGCTTATGTTCTGTTTCAGAATTTCTTCTACTCTGTGTTGGATTCCTGCTAATGCTCGGTCTTTGTAAACTTATGTTTATTCACCCTATGGCATGGTTTATGGAAATGTAATCTGCCTGGAGTCTCAGTGAGAAAGGCAACCTATAAAAGACATAAGCAGGGGTCACTTCATAGAAAAAGAGCTGGAGGAACTCATTAGCATCACCCATTAGCATATGCCACACCCCTTGACATCATTGGAAGCGTGTCATTAACACATCTCATCTCATAAATCATAAAATGTGATTTATATACCACCCTTCAAGATGACTTAACACCCACTCAGAGCGGTTTACAAAGTGTGTCATTATTATCCCCACAACAACAAACATCCTGTGAGGGGGTGAGGCTGAGAGAGCTCTGAGAGAGCTGTGACTGACCCAAGGCCACCCAGCTGGCTTCAAGCGGAGGAGCGGGAAATCAAACCCTGTTCTCCAGATTAGAGTCCCACTCTCTTAACCACGACACCAAACTGGCTGTCTCAGCGCCACTCAACTCACAGGGTGATTGTCGTGGGGATAATAATAACACATTTTGTAAAACTCTCTGAGCGAGTGTTAAGTTGCCGGATGTTGTCATTGTTGTTAAGCCCTAGCCCCTTCCAAGCCGCAGCCCTCTCACCTAGCGGGGCTCTGCACTTCAGGCCCCTTACTCGCCACACGTCCCAGAGGATCTGCTGGTCCCAGTGGAGGCACCGAGGGTGAGCTTTGAAGGGCCTCCTGAGCAGGGACGCACGCTGCAGAGGGCGAGAGGTTCTGGCAGCCCCTTCCTCGTACGGCACGCTCGGCTGTGACACTCCTCCCCTTGCCCTCCGGTCGTCGCTGATCCAGGCTCTCAGCTCCAGGTCCCGGATGGCAATGGCATGCTTGATAATGTCGTCCTGTCTGTCTGTAGAGCAGCCGGTCCGGCAAGTCCAGCTTGACCTCCTTCGTTTGGGCCCTGGCTCTGAGACTGCGTGCCCACCGCCTCTTGAACCCAGGTACGTGCAGCCTCGCAGCGGAAGAAGCCAAGACCTGGACGTTCACCACCTGCTTCCCCTTGCATCGATAGAGGACGCGGAGGAGGTAGCCCTGCTGCTCCAAAGTCTCTGGGGGATTGAGGAAGCGGATGACTGGGCTGCCCCCCTCTTCTCTGTCCTGAGCCAGAAGCAGCTGGGGAAGAGGTGAGAATGCTTGTTAGGACCCCCGCTGGGCTCAGATCAACAGGCCAAGAGACTCTCATCCCCCTTGTGCACCAGAAGCACGGGGATGGAAGAGAGTTACGCGGACAGAACGGCAGGCCTGGATGGAGAGATCCAGATTTAAATCCTCCTTCGATCACAATCTCCATTTAGTGGCCTCTGGCAAGCCACTTCCTCCCAGATGGACCTTCCTTCTAGGACTGTTGTGAGGACAAATGAGTGGGAAAGGAAGGACAGGAGCATCTCTTTGCTGGCTGAACGAGCTCCGGGCTGGGTTTCTCTTTCTCCTCTGGCGCAGGGTTTCCCCTTAGGCACAAGGGCTTGGTGCAGGCGGAAGGGCGAGAGCCAAGCGCTCTCAGAGCCAGACTACAAGTGACGCCTTACACAGGTTGGACACTTGTCAGCTTCCCTCAAGTTTTGATGGGAAATGTAGGCGCCCTGGTTTTACAGCTTGGCTCTCCATTACAGCTGCAAGTCCAGGATGCCTACATTTCCCCTCAACACTTGAGGGAAGCTGACAAGTGTCCAACCTGTGTCAGGCGTCACTTGTAGTTTGGCTCTCAGTCCGGGGCCTCTGGCCTGCAGTGAGCCTGCCCCCTAGATCTTGGATTAGCCCCAGCGATAAGAGGTCAACGGTATCTGTTTTGTGTGTCTGTCAAATGCTTCACTAACGAGTTAGGGACCATAGACTTCACCACCGTGTTGCCTCAAAGCCTATCAGTTGCTTTAAGTGTATGCTCCTAGATGCTACCTGTGCTTCAAGTATGATCCTACTGGGTACTTCTACGGTGTCTATTGTCAGCCCTAGAATTGCTTATGTTCTGTTTCAGAATTTCTTCTACTCTGTGTTGGATTCCTGCTAATGCTCGGTCTTTGTAAACTTATGTTTATTCACCCTATGGCATGGTTTATGGAAATGTAATCTGCCTGGAGTCTCAGTGAGAAAGGCAACCTATAAAAGACATAAGCAGGGGTCACTTCATAGAAAAAGAGCTGGAGGAACTCATTAGCATCACCCATTAGCATATGCCACACCCCTTGACATCATTGGAAGCGTGTCATTAACACATCTCATCTCATAAGTCATAAAATGTGATTTATATACCACCCTTCAAGATGACTTAACACCCACTCAGAGCGGTTTACAAAGTGTGTCATTATTATCCCCACAACAACAAACATCCTGTGAGGGGGTGAGGCTGAGAGAGCTCTGAGAGAGCTGTGACTGACCCAAGGCCACCAAGCTGGCTTCAAGCGGAGGAGCGGGAAATCAAACCCTGTTCTCCAGATTAGAGTCCCACTCTCTTAACCACGACACCAAACTGGCTGTCTCAGCGCCACTCAACTCACAGGGTGATTGTCGTGGGGATAATAATAACACATTTTGTAAAACTCTCTGAGCGAGTGTTAAGTTGCCGGATGTTGTCATTGTTGTTAAGCCCTAGCCCCTTCCAAGCCCCAGCCCTCTCACCTAGCGGGGCTCTGCACTTCAGGCCCCTTACTCGCCACACGTCCCAGAGGATCTGCTGGTCCCAGTGGAGGCACCGAGGGTGAGCTTTGAAGGGCCTCCTGAGCAGGGACGCACGCTGCAGAGGGCGAGAGGTTCTGGCAGCCCCTTCCTCGTACGGCACGCTCGGCTGTGACACTCCTCCCCTTGCCCTCCGGTCGTCGCTGATTCAGGCTCTCAGCTCCAGGTCCCGGATGGCAATGGCATGCTTGATAATGTCGTCCTGTCTGTCTGTAGAGCAGCCGGTCCGGCAAGTCCAGCTTGACCTCCTTCGTTTGGGCCCTGGCTCTGAGACTGCGTGCCCACCGCCTCTTGAACACAGGTACGTGCAGCCTCGCAGCGGAAGAAGCCAAGACCTGGACGTGCGCCACCTGCTTCCCCTTGCATCGATAGAAGACACGGAGGAGGTAGCCCTGCTGCGCCAAAGTCTCTGGGGGGTTGAGGAAGCGGATGACTGGGCTGCCCCCCTCTTCTCTGTCCTGAGCCAGAAGCAGCTGGGGAAGAGGTGAGAATGTTTGTTAGGACCCCGCTGGGCTCAGATCAACAGGCCAAGAGACTCTCATCCCCCTTGTGCACCAGAAGCAAGGGGATGGAAGAGAGCTATGCGGACAGAACGTCAGGCCTGGATGGAGCGATCCAGATTCAAATCCTCCTTCAATCACAAACTCCATTTAGTGGCCTCTGGCAAGCCACTTCCTCCCAGGTGGACCTTCCTTCTAGGACTGTTGTGAGGACAAATGAGTGGGAAAGGAAGGACAGGAGCATCTCTTTGCTGGCTGAACGAGCTCCGGGCTGGGTTTCTCTTTCTCCTCTGGCGCAGGGTTTCCCCTTAGGCACAAGGGCTTGGTGCAGGCGGAAGGGCGAGAGCCAAGCGCTCTCAGAGACAGACTACAAGTGACGCCTTACACAGGTTGGACACTTGTCAGCTTCCCTCAAGTTTTGATGGGAAATGTAGGCGCCCTGGTTTTACAGCTTGGCTCTCCATTACAGCTACAAGACCAGGATGCCTACATTTCCCATCAACACTTGAGGGAAGCTGACAAGTGTCCAACCTGTGTCAGGCGTCACTTGTAGTTTGGCTCTCAGTCCGGGGCCTCTGGCCTGCAGTGAGCCTGCCCCCTAGATCTTGGATTAGCCCCAGCGATAAGAGGTCAACGGTATCTGTTTTGTGTGTCTGTCAAATGCTTCACTAACGAGTTAGGGACCATAGACTTCACCACCGTGTTGCCTCAAATCCTATCAGTTGCTTTAAGTGTATGCTCCTAGGTGCTACCTGTGCTTCAAGTATGATCCTACTGGGTACTTCTACGTTTTGTAATTTCAGCCCTAGAATTGCTTATGTTCTGTTTCAGAATTTCTTCTACTCTGTGTTGGATTCCTGCTAATGCTCTGTTTTTGTAAACTTATGTTTATTCACCCTATGGCATGGTTTATGGAAATGTAATCTGCCTGGAGTCTCAGTGAGAAAGGCAACCTATAAAAGACATAAGCAGGGGTCACTTCATAGAAAAAGAGCTGGAGGAACTCATTAGCATCACCCATTAGCATATGCCACACCCCTTGACATCATTGGAAGCGTGTCATTAACACATCTCATCTCATAAATCATAAAATGTGATTTATATACCACCCTTCAAGATGACTTAACACCCACTCAGAGCGGTTTACAAAGTGTGTCATTATTATCCCCACAACAACAAACATCCTGTGAGGGGGTGAGGCTGAGAGAGCTCTGAGAGAGCTGTGACTGACCCAAGGCCACCCAGCTGGCTTCAAGCGGAGGAGCGGGAAATCAAACCCTGTTCTCCAGATTAGTGTCCCACTCTCTTAACCACGACACCAAACTGGCTGTCTCAGCGCCACTCAACGCACAGGCTGATTGTCGTGGGGATAATAATAACACATTTTGTAAAACTCTCTGAGCGAGTGTTAAGTTGCCGGATGTTGTCATTGTTGTTAAGCCCTAGCCCCTTCCAAGCCCCAGCCCTCTCACCTAGCGGGGCTCTGCACTTCAGGCCCCTTACTCGCCACACGTCCCAGAGGATCTGCTGGTCCCAGTGGAGGCACCGAGGGTGAGCTTTGAAGGGCCTCCTGAGCAGGGACGCACGCTGCAGAGGGCGAGAGGTTCTGGCAGCCCCTTCCTCGTACGGCACGCTCGGCTGTGACACTCCTCCCCTTGCCCTCCGGTCGTCGCTGATCCAGGCTCTCAGCTCCAGGTCCCGGATGGCAATGGCATGCTTGATAATGTCGTCCTGTCTGTCTGTAGAGCAGCCGGTCCGGCAAGTCCAGCTTGACCTCCTTCGTTTGGGCCCTGGCTCTGAGACTGCGTGCCCACCGCCTCTTGAACACAGGTACGTGCAGCCTCGCAGCGGAAGAAGCCAAGACCTGGACGTGCGCCACCTGCTTCCCCTTGCATCGATAGAAGACACGGAGGAGGTAGCCCTGCTGCTCCAAAGTCTCTGGGGGGTTGAGGAAGCGGATGACTGGGCTGCCCCCCTCTTCTCTGTCCTGAGCCAGAAGCAGCTGGGGAAGAGGTGAGAATGTTTGTTAGGACCCCCGCTGGGCTCAGATCAACAGGCCAAGAGACTCTCATCCCCCTTGTGCACCAGAAGCAAGGGGATGGAAGAGAGTTACGCGGACAGAACGACAGGCCTGGATGGAGAGATCCAGATTTAAATCCTCCTTCGATCACAATCTCCATTTAGTGGCCTCTGGCAAGCCACTTCCTCCCAGATGGACCTTCCTTCTAGGACTGTTGTGAGGACAAATGAGTGGGAAAGGAAGGACAGGAGCATCTCTTTGCTGGCTGAACGAGCTCCGGGCTGGGTTTCTCTTTCTCCTCTGGCGCAGGGTTTCCCCTTAGGCACAAGGGCTTGGTGCAGGCGGAAGGGCGAGAGCCAAGCGCTCTCAGAGCCAGACTACAAGTGACGCCTTACACAGGTTGGACACTTGTCAGCTTCCCTCAAGTTTTGATGGGAAATGTAGGCGCCCTGGTTTTACAGCTTGGCTCTCCATTACAGCTACAAGACCAGGATGCCTACATTTCCCATCAACACTTGAGGGAAGCTGACAAGTGTCCAACCTGTGTCAGGCGTCACTTGTAGTTTGGCTCTCAGTCCGGGGCCTCTGGCCTGCAGTGAGCCCCCTAGATCTTGGATTAGCCCCAGCGATAAGAGGTCAACGGTATCTGTTTTGTGTGTCTGTCAAATGCTTCACTAACGAGTTAGGGACCATAGACTTCACCACCGTGTTGCCTCAAATCCTATCAGTTGCTTTAAGTGTATGCTCCTAGGTGCTACCTGTGCTTCAAGTATGATCCTACTGGGTACTTCTACGTTTTGTAATTTCAGCCCTAGAATTGCTTATGTTCTGTTTCAGAATTTCTTCTACTCTGTGTTGGATTCCTGCTAATGCTCTGTTTTTGTAAACTTATGTTTATTCACCCTATGGCATGGTTTATGGAAATGTAATCTGCCTGGAGTCTCAGTGAGAAAGGCAACCTATAAAAGACATAAGCAGGGGTCACTTCATAGAAAAAGAGCTGGAGGAACTCATTAGCATCACCCATTAGCATATGCCACACCCCTTGACATCATTGGAAGCGTGTCATTAACACAACTGATTTGCATATGCCACACGCCCCGACCTCACCTATCCTGGCTCTTTTGGACCCAATCCTGGCCATTCAGGGCCAAAATTAGGCCCAAAATGGCAAAAGGGGCTGAAAATGGCTGAAAAGTGGCCCAAAATGGTCAGGATTGGGCTGCTGCTGAGCAGGAGAGTGATCCACCACCCGTCAGAGGCCTGATCTGGGCCATTTGGGCCCCAATCCAGCCCGAAACAGGCCCAAAATGGCCGAGAGGTGGGTGGGGCCACCTGACATGTGACCTCTTTGGGGAACTGCTGGAACTGTGTTCCAGCATGTTCCCCCTTGAAATGAGCCCTGGACAGACGTAAGTAAGTAAGTAAAGTAAGTACTTTTTTATTCTACAGAAACCACTTTAAGTACCCATGAAGGAAGAAATGGGGTAGATACATGGAAAAGAATTGGCACTGGGTCTACTTAAAAAAAAAAAAAGAGTTATCTTAAGCCCTCCCCCGTCTCTCCTAAGCCCGTCCAAACCCCGTTCCTGCCAGCACTTAGGCTTCAATCCCCGCTCCGGAGGAAACGTGAAGGGATCGTTAGTCCATTCGTTCAGTTAGCTTTGGGAATCTACAGTCAGGTTCCTGAAGCCCCGCGGCAGCCGGCCGCACCGTGCTTAAGAGTTTTAAGGTACACTCTTGGGCGCACCGTGCTTGAGAGTTAGTAGGACTCTTGAGTGCACCTCGCTTGGGACTTAGTAGAAGTCTTGAGCGCTTTTGCTTGGGAGTTATTTGAACTCTTGAGCGCCTTCCTGCTTGGGAGTATTGTGGTTTTACTCCTGGGCACTTTTGCTTGGGGACGTGCAGAGGCAGTCCTTGAGCGCTTTAGTCTTTTGGTCTAGGCTTGGAGACAGTTTAACCGTTTGTCTCTGAGCACGAGGCCTGGGGACTTTTTCAGTGTAGTTCTTGGGCAGAGAGCTTGAGAGCATTTTCGCTTCTGAGCAGAGGCTTGGGAGCATTTCTGGTTTTCTGAGTACAGGCTTGGGAGACCCCTGAGCTTTGGCTTCTGAGCAGAGGCTTGGAAGCATTGACAGTTTTGATTCTTGGGCTTAGAGAAGCTTGAGAGCACCTTCTGAGCCAGTAAACCGGGCAGTACCGCTGCTAGTCCGGACTTTTCCCGGTCCCGTGGCCTGTAGGCAGGCTTGAAGCGGGGATAGGAACTTCACTTCTCCCCCGGTGGAGAAGAACCAAGTGTAGGACCCTTAAAATACCCTTGTGAACCTAAAAAGTAGGACCCTTAAACACCCCCGCTAAAGTAAGCTTTGTAGAACCCAGTAAAATCCTTTGTGTAATTTTTTTAAAATGCCTTGAGGACCCGAGGGAACATATCCCCTAGACGGCCCATAGAGAGGAGCTGGCCCGCCAGCCCCGAAATAGTCTCAGCCCTCAACACTTATGTTTCTAACCAAAGGCTAGCCACCCGCAGCCAGTATGGGGCCATTAAAGAGTTGTGCGCATTCCTCTGGCCCACCAAGAGTTTAAAGGCCCTGTACATTGCAGAGTCTCAAAAACCCGGAGAGGACCCAGAAGCATACTTGGCCAGGAAGCAGCTCCTTGCGGAGCTAGCTGATGAAGTGGATTTAGATACCAGTGACATACCCGACTTTGACGAGCTAGAGTTCAGAAGGGCAGTCATAGATGGACTTAATAGCACTACCCGCCTAGCCCTAGCAGGAGTAGAACCCGGGAGCATCACATGGGGAGAACTGGAAGCTCACATCAGAAGCATTGCTGGCCTGTTGCGAGAAACCGGAGCGATCCGCCATGTGAAGTCCCCAGCCCCACGTAGGAAGGAGAGCGAGCCAATAAATGCCGTAACCTACGCCAATAACGGCCCCCACTCCCAGTACCGATCACAAGGATGCAACTTGTACCCGGAGTCGCAGGGAGGGATCCTGCGGGGAAGGAGCAGCAGTTTCAACCGAGGAAGAGACCCGAGGGACTACCGTTCGGGAGTCTCCTTCGCGCCCACCCCGAGCTACGGCTCTTCCTCCCAGCAGGGGCCCCACGAGCCCCGGACGCAAGAAGCGCCCTGGACACCCTCCCACTCTCGGGCATCGCACCCGTACAACCACCAGGTCTGTCCCCCTCCAGATCAGTCTAACGCATGGGGAGTATCTCAGGGCAACCACGAGGGCTACTTGGACCACGGCGGCGCGCCCCAGTCCAAGGACCCCCTCCGTTGGGAACTTTGGATGCGCCTCAAAAAGCTCGGAGCAGACATGGAGCTATTCCACGGAAAGCCCACGTCTACTCTGATGAAGGCGATCATGGACTGGGAAGACCAGCAGCAGCCTCCGGCACTCCCAACGGCACCCCCCTTGCCGCCTGAGCCCCCCTTCTCGGACACCCCGATAGCAGCCGTTCGGGAGCACTCGAGCTCCAATAACCCCTTCCGGGGAAGCGCCACCTCCACTGGCCAGGCCGCAGGGTCAGACTAGGGTTGCCCCGAGTCCCAGTCTCCCTCCGTGGGCATAGTCGCCAGGCTAAAGCCGGACACATGGGGGAGACCGACAGTGAAGGCAGGGATCGGGACTCCCGGGGAAAAGAAGAAGCCTGCCACCCTCCTTATAGATACCGGAGCATCACTTAATATACTCCGGCCCACCTTAGTCACAAAGGGAACCCGGACCCCTACTACCATGCAGCTCGCCGGTTTCGGAGGCGGCATGCAGGAATCCTCGGTCTGGCAGGACATCCCCCTCACAGTTGGGAACATGGCCACCCGGATTTCGGCATGCGCGAACCAGGGAGAGGACGATGGACTTTTGGGCATGCTGTTTTTCAGAGCTGAGGGACTGACGATTGACTTAGCGAATGGGCTCCTTTGGTGAATTCCAGGAGGCCCAGACTTTGTCAATGCCGTCCACCGGTGCGCCGCCCTCAAGGCCCCCCTGCCTCTCGCCCCCATCGCAGAAGACCCCTGGGTTCAGGATTTCCTTGAGGTTTGGGTAACCGACAAGGCCGAGTGCGGGAAAGTTAAGGGCGCTTGCGTCCTAATCGAAGGGAAAGATCCCCCTCCCCAGAAGCAGTACAAATACCCCGCCGAAGCCGAGGCAGGGATAGCTAAGACAATAGAAGGACTCCTTAAGTGGGACGTCATACTCCCGATGCAGTCCATCTGCAACGCCCCGTTGTGGCCGGTCCTGAAAGCAGATGGAGTGACCTGGAGAATGACGGTCGACTTCCGTGCCCTAAACGCCACCACCCCTCCAGTTGCCCCGTTCGTGGCTAAATACAACGAGATCTTGACGGCCATTGCCGCTGGATCCCGGTTCTACTCGGTCATAGACCTGGCCAATGCTTTCCATTCCATCCAGTTGCATGAGTCTTGCTGGTATAAATTCGCATTCACTTTCCGCGGCCAGCAATACGCATTCAAACAGACACCCCAGGGATTTCACTCCAGCCCCAGTATATGTCACGCCCACGTGGTCCAGATGTGGGAGCGCCTCCAACCTTCCTCGAGGCCCCACGTCCTGAGCTATGTGGATGATATCCTGGTCCACGCCCCCACGGAGGAATTAGCCCACCAAGTCACCCGGGAAGTCCTAGAGCTTCTCCGCGAGACGGGATTCAAGGCCAGCAGGGAAAAGGCCCAATTGGTTCAGACCAGTGTCAAGTACCTGGGTCTGACCCTGGGACCCGAGGGTCGCACCCCGGACGCCCAGCGAATGGAGGTCATTTCCAAGCTGCCTGCCCCCACCGACGTCCCCTCTCTCAGAGCTCTCCTAGGGACCTTTAACTTCTCCCGGGACTTCATCGAGTCCTTTGCAGATAAGGCTCGCCCCCTCTATGCTCTCCTTAGGAAGAACACCCCTTAGGAATGGGGACCTGACCAGCAGAAAGCCCTAGCCGAACTTAAACACAGCCTGGCCGCAGCTCCGGCATTAGCTCACCCAGACGTTGCCCAGCCATTCTACATTCAGTTAGCCGTTTCCGACAAAAGCATAGGAGCCACGCTCACTCAGCAGCAGGCAGGAGCCGCACGAGTAGTAGCTTATGCCTCTCGCAATCTAACTCCGGTAGAAACCAAGTTCAGCCCATGTGAGAAGACTTGCCTTGCCCTAGTTTGGAGCCTGACCCATTGGGAATTTATTATAGGAGGCTCCCGCACCATCGTGCAAACGACCCACACGCCCCTTAAGTACATACTCTCGGGCAAGATCCAGGACGGGCAGGTATCGAACGCCCGCATAGCGCAATGGACCTTGGCCCTAGTCAATTGTGGCGTAGAATTCAAGAAGGAAGCTACCGAGCCACCCGCCCCATATGGCCTTTTGGTAACCGGGACCGAGAATGAGTGCCCTCTAGATCCGCCACCGCATGTTGTCTGGCCAGTCACTTGGGGGGTCCCGCTAGAGGAAGCCCGGCTGAACGGCTTCACGTGCTGGTTCTGCGACGGCTCCTCCTTTCATGTCGGTGGCTCCCCTCGGACAGGCTATGGCGCAGTGCGAGTGAGCGATGCGTTCACCCTCAAGGGACCAGCCCACCCCCATTCCAGCCAAGCGGCTGAGGTGCAAGCGCTTCTGGCGGTGCTTGAATTTGAGCCCCCAGAGAGCCCCCTTGCCATTTACACAGACTCGGATTGGACGGCCAAAGCCGCCACGGTCTGGCTCCCGGTGTGGCAGAACCAAGGATGGAGAGCTAGCGACGGGAAACCCGTAGCCCACCTCCAGCTATGGCAGCACGCGGCCGTGCTCTTCCAGTCCCGCACGGGTCCCACACAAGTGACCCACGTTAAGGGGCACCAAAAGTCAAACTCGGAGACCGCATATTGGAACGACCAGGCAGACCTGGCCGCTAAAGCCGCCGCCGCTGAGAGCGCCCTTTCGCCAGAACCAGCCCCAGGCTTCCCCCTCCATCCTGTTACTACCCGGGCACAGGCCCGTGATCAGGCTAGGGAGCCAGCATGCACACTGGACCTGGCCCAGCTGCAAGCATCCAACCCCGAAGTAGCTAGCCTTCTAGCCGTAGGAGGAGACCAGACAGGAAGACTAGCCATTAAGGAAAAAGAAGAAGGTGTAGTATGGGCAGTAGGTGCGGATGGCGAACGCCACTGGGTGGTACCGCTGGAAGTCAGGGCCGACCTGATTCAGTTTGTCCACAAGCAGGGACACCGAGGCAAGGATCTGACTCTGGAGAGGGTAAGAGAGGTCGGTTGGTGGCCTGGCATGCGCACCGAAGTAGCACAATGGGTAGACAACTGTCTGTCCTGCACTATGGTCAATGCAGACCCCACCGGACCCAGAGCTCCCCTCCAGCATCAGAGAATTGATGGGCCCTGGGCTCGCATACAGATTGACTTTATCGGTCCCCTTCCCCCAACACCCCGCGGCAATCGCTACTGTCTCACTGTCATAGATCCCTTCAGTAAATGGGTCGAAGCGTTCCCATGTAAGCACAACACCGCAGCCACCACAGCCAAACTTCTGTTTAATAATGTATTTTCACGATGGGGCACTGTAAGAGTCATGGATTCAGATTTGGGCTCACACTTCATTGGAGAAGTCACCCAGGAGCTTTGTAAGGC
The DNA here is from genome assembly GCF_028583425.1 of Eublepharis macularius. NCBI lineage: Eukaryota > Metazoa > Chordata > Lepidosauria > Squamata > Eublepharidae > Eublepharis > Eublepharis macularius. Next base: position 189,187,981 of record NC_072792.1, read on the forward strand.
GCTAGGCATTCAACAGCGCTTTCACATAGCCGGCCACCCTCAGGCCTCCGGCGCCATAGAAAGAACCAATCAGACCCTCAAGGAGGCTCTCCGGAAGATGGTTCGCTCCTCCGGGAGAGACTGGGATGAAAAACTCCCCATCATTCTAATGGCCATCAGGGGCACCAACGCAGTTCACGGACTTACGCCCCATATGGTCATGACAGGACGGAAAATGCAGCTCCCAGAAGCCTTCTGGCTAGACACGCAGCTCCCTTCCGACATGCAGCCCGTAGTAATCAATGATGCATGGGTTCAGGACCTAATCTCGTCAGTACACGCCATCCTCATGCAAGTGGCCCAGAAGTTAGGTGTAGCACAGAAAGACATGGACCGCAAGCTAGGATGGGTCAGGAACCCAAGACAGTGGGAGGAAGGACAGCTCGTTTTATATAGGAAGTTCTCACAGAAGGCCCACTCGCTAGCAGCCAAATGGCAAGGCCCCGTCCCGATTACAAAAAGAATCTCCCCAGCAGTCTACCAGGTAGCCATTCAGAGAAAGACAGGAGGAACTTGGCTCAAATACTTCCACGCTTCCCAACTGAAGGAATGGAAAGGGAAGCCGCTCCAAACACCCCCGCCGGTGTATGATTCTGGGGGAGCAGCCGCCAGCCCCATCCCTCTCCGCCCAGTAGTTCGCCAGATATCCCTTCACCCTGGGCCGGAGATACCCTGTGTTCCTCTAGATCAAACCTTTGTTGCTTTAGTATAGAAAAAATCAGAGTGTATAAGTGTTAAGAGTTTTTTTCAGTTCTGTTCTTCAACCTTCATAGGCGGGCCCCATAGTTGGGACCCTTGGGGGAAAAACAGCCCCATCCCTCTCCGCCCAGTAGTTCGCCAGATATCCCTTCACCCTGGCCCAGAGATACCCTGTGTTCCTCTAGATCAAACCTTTGTTGCTATAGTATAGAAAAAATCAGAGTGTATAAGTGTTAAGAGTTTTTTTCAGTTCTGTTCTTCAACCTTCATAGGCGGGCCCCATAGTTGGGACCCTTGGGGGGGAAAACGGCAGCCAAAGCCAAAGAAGACCACCAGCAAAAGTGATTCTTAATAGGATTTTTAAGCCGCATGTTCGGGAAAAAATTACACAGGCTAAAGAGAATTGCCTGGTGTCAAAGTATTTCGAGAGGCTTTAGCCCAAAGGTGATTGTAGCATTTCCAATATTGGGACCACCAAATAAGGTGATCCCGTTGTTTGAAAATGTTTCACCCGCGCCGTGCTGGTGCAGATCCCGCATCTATGTAGATTCGGGGTCTCACCTGCCAGACCCATGCATTTGCATAGCGGTCGGCTGTGGCTTTGAAGGCCGTGCCTCCCCTTGAGAAAATTCCCCCACTAGGTTCGCCACCCCTCTTTTACCAATGTTCTTATTCGTCATGGTGAGTTGCTATACGGCGCCGCCATCTAGTACACTTTAGTGCAAGGATAAAAGACCCGTCAGTATTTTGTAAATATGTGCCCTCTGGAATGTGTTATTGAGGTGCGTTCGCTACGCACAGATGGCAGCGTGCCTCATTTACATAGCCAGAAGCCCCCGCGCCAAGATGACCCCTGAGCAACCCAGACCCAGTGGCGCCGGAAGATTTCCGCCGCCTTCGCCGCTTTTCGATAAACGCCGCCGAGCGCCCTTGGCTCCCCTTCGGCCCTTTCCGCCCGCCCGCCCGCCCACCCCGTTTTATGTAGTCTTTTCCCTTGCCCGTACCATATAAGGGAAAAGAAGGGGGGGAGACATATTGAAGTTATAATGAAGCCATGCCAGGCCTTCCAAGTGAGGGCAACCCGAAATCACCCCACGCCCGTGTGCTTTGCTTTGTGTGTTTTTCTTTCTTTTAACCAGAAAATTGGGGCCTCCCGAGGGAGTCCCTCCAAAAATTGTTCCTAGGAAAAAATATGGTCTGCTGAAATACATAGATGAGGTTCTGCAAAAAAGCAGAGGGAAAAAGGCAAAGCAAAGCAAACCATCATAAAACATACCTTCAACCCTAACCACACCTACTTAAAAATAATTTCAGAAAAATTAGATGAAGGTCTCCGTTAGCAGTAGCCCTTATGGTCACCGAGAACCGCTCTCTAACAAAACAAACGGCAAGGCCAGGCCAAGCCGGACCGATAGCTCTCAGCCCGCAAAATAAGTACAACCCGCCACCGAGCAAGGGACACCTGGAGGCCACATAGTCTAGGCACCCAGGCACCCTTGGGGCGAGTTTGCATAACCCCGCCTAACGCACAGCCGATTTTCGCTCAACGTAAGGACGTTCCCCCTGAAATATACATGCTATAGAAAGGAGCTCCCGCACAGGAGTTCTCCAGGGTAACAAGCTGGAAGGCCCGCTTAGTGCCCTGGGCCTCCTCGTTCGAGCCCCAACTAATAAACAGTGCTGGCAGAAAGACGCCTTCCCTTTTCCTCCGCTTCATTTATTTTATGTGTTGCAACAAACTCAGGGGACCTGTATTTGTACCTGCAGGTCTCCCCAGGAAATTCTTACTGCAAAAAGGAAAGGAAAGGCCAGGAGATGAGGCACCTGGCTACTCTGTGTTTGCTCGTGCTGACCGGCACCCTAATAGGGGGACGCCCGTCCAAATTAATGCCCTACCCCCACTGGAGATGCATCAATGCCCTAGCCGAAGACGAAATGATGGTCTGCAAGGTTGTGCAGCAGAACAATATAACCTTCCCCACGGATCGCACCATCTTCCGCGGTTGTGAAGAGCAGTGGATCCGACCCCCCGAGCTCGTTATATTATGTGTGGGAGGGACTGTACCACACGTGTGCATCCTAAATACACGTGTCAGTTTCCTGCCTGTTTGTTAGTCACTTTGCTGCTGCCATAGACTGTGTCAGTTACCTGCAGCCATGCCTGGATTACGGCACAAAAGGACTCTCTTTCTGGGCAGCCCTGCCTGGACCTGTATCTGTGCCTCCCAGTGGGAGTGTTTGGACTTTGCTACACGTGTGCCCCGTGCCCGCCTTGCCATCTGCCACGGACCGTGCCTGTTCCCTGCTATGGACTGTGTTTTACATGCTGTTCCCCCTGCCTCCATGGAAGCCTGCCTCATTCGGGCCCAAGCCGCTGCTAGCAGCCGGGCACCAGCCGCGGAAACCTCCAGCGAGCCTGGCCAGGCGCCCCCTGGCTAGTTCCCACCTGGAGCCTCCCGCGGGCCGGTTGCCGAGCTTGCCCTCGCTACCAGGAAGCCTGCTATCCAGCCCCAGCCTTGCCCAGCCGGCGTCCATGTTCCCAGGCAGCCAGAAGACCGAGAGAAGAAGCTTGCTTTGAGAAGCCGTTTCGGAGAAGCGGGCACACCACGTCTGCAGCGAGGGAACCTCGCCCCGCTCTGCATATCTTAGGAGCCGCCCCGGAGAAGGAACTAAGTGCTGACCATCCCAAGCACTTAGAGAATGCATCTCAAAGAAACCTCCGCATTCCAGAAGCTGATGACATCAGGACAAGCCCTGTCCGCTGGAACATCCTTCCAGCACACTTGGGCTTCCCCCTCCCTCCTTTGTTCCCCCTTCCTGAGGTGTCATTATAACTTGATCAGATTCCTAAAGTGGCCCATCCAAACCATTCAGTGGATCATTAAAGTCTTTGTTTTAATCTGTGAGAAACACCAAGTATAGCACCGGCCCCAGGGTACATCCTAGGGTATTTAAGCCGGCCTCTCAGACCACACGTTGTTCGTGCCATTCCCATCCTGTCCCGGCGCGTGCCATCCTATCCAGACCCCTTGCTGTCTCTCTGTGGCTCCAGTGCGGGCATTTGGCCATCTTGCTGTCGTGTCTCTGCTTCGCTTCAGGAAAGTGAGTATTCCCCACCATCATTGGGATCCTGCTAATGCGAAAGTCTCTGTATGTCATACTCTGTATTCCTAGTTCTTGTATGCTCTTGTGTGTATGTGCAAGTTCAGGCTTACGCCACATTATTAGCAAAATACACGTGTTTGAACCTATTTTGTAGTCTGCCTCTTTGTCACTTGAGTGTCTGGAATCGGGACCTCCGTAAACATAGGTTATGATCCGCGCTTATTTTTAGTTCCAGACTGCTAAAGCTAATTTCCCCATTTAATAAAGAGCAGTTCTGGTAACACGCCACAAGGGGTTGCCATAAGTCAGCTGTGACTTGATGGCACTTTAAACACAAATCATAAGGAAATTTGCAGTTGTGGTGTCAGAAGCAACTGCAAGCTGCAGAGAAAGGCGTAAGAACACTGAAGACTGGAAAGAGTCAATGGACTGCCTATTGAGGGACAAGGCCTTGTTAGACTCCCCCCCTCAGAAATCTGGTGGATTGTCAGCCCCCAGACTCTTTACCTGGGCAAAGTGATGTGTTCCTGCCTCCTTTTCTCCAGGACTTTGTCCTTGAAAGGTTCCAGCTGTTTCAGAACCGCAAATTTCTCTCCACTGGAGGCATAAACAAAGGCCAACAAAGGCTCAGCATCTGCAGAAGCGGGGAGAAAACTGTCTTCAGAATCACACCCAAATCCCAGTTCTGTCAAGAGAACTCAACATTGGGTGTGCCGGGTGGCGATCCAAGAGGCACCAGCTTCAATCTAAGGCCGTCTCTTAAAAAGTGCAGCTGTGCTTCTTGCTGCCTTATATACAGAGGAAAGATTCGAGAAGAGAAACACCCATTCAGGTCAATGTCAGTTTCACATTTGCAAAGACCGAGTCTTAAAGGGCTCACAGACAGGAGAGGAAGATCTCAGCACTGCTTCCATCCCTAAAATGCAAAGCCCAGCCTCAGCTTGCCTCGGGGCAGTGCAGAGGAGCCTGAGGGAGCTTAACCCTTCAATTGCCACTCAGTTTTGCTCGTCCAACCAGGCTAACCTGCTTTGTAAATCTCTCTTTTCCTTTAAAATGCTCATAGCAGAGAGGGGTGAGCCCATTCCAAACAGAGAAGCCAACTGGGGGTTCAAAGGTTAAGCCCCCTCTCCCTTCCCTCCGTGGCCCTGCGGCAAACTGGAGCTGCACGAGTCTGCACTTTGAATTGTAGTGACTGGAGAAGAAGCCGGAGCTTCATCTCAGCTGTCTGGGCGCGTAGGGAAGCCTCCTACATGTAAACCAGTTTGGTGTCGTGGTTAAGAGCAGCAGGACTCTAAGCTGGAGAGCCGGGTTTGATTCCCCACTCCTCTGCTTGAAGAGAGCTTTGTAACCTTAGGTCAGTCACAGCTTCTTGGAGCTCTAATAATAATAATAAAATGTGATTTATATACCACCCTTCAAGATGACTTAACACCCACTCAGAGCGGTTTACAAAGTGTGTCATTATTATCCCCACAACAACAAACATCCTGTGAGGGGGTGAGGCTGAGAGAGCTCTGAGAGAGCTGTGACTGACCCAAGGCCACCCAGCTGGCTTCAAGCAGAGGAGCGGGAAATCAAACCCTGTTCTCCAGAATAGAGTTCCACTCTCTTAACCACGACACCAAACTGGCTGTCTCAGCGCCACTCAACTCACAGGGTGATTGTTGTGGGGATAATAATGACACATTTTGTAAAACTCTCTGAGCGAGTGTTAAGTTGCCGGATGTTGTCATTGTTGTTAAGCCCTAGCCCCTTCCAAGCCCCAGGCCTCTCACCTAGCGGGGCTCTGCACTTGAGGCCCCTTACTCGCCACATGTCCCAGAGGATCTACTGGTCCCAGTGAGGCACCGAGGGTGAGCTTTGAAGGGCCTCCTGAGCAGGGACGCACGCTGCAGAGGGCGAGAGGTTCTGGCAGCCCCTTCCTCGTACGGCACGCTCGGCTGTGGCACTCCTCCCCTTGCCCTCCGGTCGTCGCTGATCCAGGCTCTCAGCTCCAGGTCCCGGATGGCAATGGCATGCTTGATGATGTCGTCCTGTCTGTAGAGCAGCCAGTCCGGCAAGTCCAGCTTGACCTCCTTCGTTTGGGCCCTGGCTCTGAGACTGCGTGCCCACCGCCTCTTGAACCCAGGTACGTGCAGCTTCGCAGCGGAAGAAGCCAAGACCTGGACGTTCACTACCTGCTTCCCCTTGCATCGATAGAAGACACGGAGGAGGTAGCCCTGCTGCGCCAAAGTCTCTGGGGGGTTGAGGAAGCGGATGACTGGGCTGCCCCCCTCTTCTCTGTCCTGAGCCAGAAGCAGCTGGGGAAGAGGTGAGAATGTTTGTTAGGACCCCGCTGGGCTCAGATCAACAGGCCAAGAGACTCTCATCCCCCTTGTGCACCAGAAGCAAGGGGATGGAAGAGAGCTATGCGGACAGAACGTCAGGCCTGGATGGAGCGATCCAGATTCAAATCCTCCTTCAATCACAAACTCCATTTAGTGGCCTCTGGCAAGCCACTTCCTCCCAGGTGGACCTTCCTTCTAGGACTGTTGTGAGGACAAATGAGTGGGAAAGGAAGGACAGGAGCATCTCTTTGCTGGCTGAACGAGCTCCGGGCTGGGTTTCTCTTTCTCCTCTGGCGCAGGGTTTCCCCTTAGGCACAAGGGCTTGGTGCAGGTGGAAGGGCGAGAGCCAAGCGCTCTCAGAGCCAGACTACAAGTGACGCCTTACACAGGTTGGACACTTGTCAGCTTCCCTCAAGTTTTGATGGGAAATGTAGGCGCCCTGGTTTTACAGCTTGGCTCTCCATTACAGCTGCAAGACCAGGATGCCTACATTTCCCATCAAAACTTGAGGGAAGCTGACAAGTGTCCAACCTGTGTCAGGCGTCACTTGTAGTTTGGCTCTCAGTCCGGGGCCTCTGGCCTGCAGTGAGCCTGCCCCCTAGATCTTGGATTAGCCCCAGCGATAAGAGGTCAACGGTATCTGTTTTGTGTGTCTGTCAAATGCTTCACTAACGAGTTAGGGACCATAGACTTCACCACCGTGTTGCCTCAAATCCTATCAGTTGCTTTAAGTGTATGCTCCTAGGTGCTACCTGTGCTTCAAGTATGATCCTACTGGGTACTTCTACGGTGTCTATTGTCAGCCCTAGAATTGCTTATGTTCTGTTTCAGAATTTCTTCTACTCTGTGTTGGATTCCTGCTAATGCTCGGTCTTTGTAAACTTATGTTTATTCACCCTATGGCATGGTTTATGGAAATGTAATCTGCCTGGAGTCTCAGTGAGAAAGGCAACCTATAAAAGACATAAGCAGGGGTCACTTCATAGAAAAAGAGCTGGAGGAACTCATTAGCATCACCCATTAGCATATGCCACACCCCTTGACATCATTGGAAGCGTGTCATTAACACAACTGATTTGCATATGCCACACGCCCCGACCTCACCTATCCTGGCTCTTTTGGATCCAATCCTGACCATTCAGGGCCAAAATTAGGCCCAAAATGGCAAAAGGGGCTGAAAATGGCTGAAAAGTGGCCCAAAATGGTCAGGATTGGGCTGCTGCTGAGCCGGAGAGTGATCCACCACCCGTCAGAGGCCTGATCCGGGCCATTTGGGCCCCAATCCAGCCCGAAACAGGCCCAAAATGGCCGAGAGGTGGGTGGGGCCACCTGACTGTGTTCCAGCATGTTCCCCCTCGAAATGAGCCCTGGACAGACGTAAGTAAGTAAGTAAAGTAAGTACTTTTGTTATTCTACAGAAACCACTTTAAGTACCCATGAAGGAAGAAATGGGGTAGATACATTGAAAAGAATTGGCACTGGGTCTACTTAAAAAAAAAAAAGAGTTATCTTAAGCCCTCCCCCGTCTCTCCTAAGCCCGTCCAAACCCCGTTCCTGCCAGCACTTAGGCTTCAATCCCCGCTCCGGAGGAAACGTGAAGGGATCGTTAGTCCATTCGTTCAGTTAGCTTTGGGAATCTACAGTCAGGTTCCTGAAGCCCCGCGGCAGCCGGCCGCACCGTGCTTAAGAGTTTTAAGGTACACTCTTGGGCGCACCGTGCTTGAGAGTTAGTAGGACTCTTGAGCGCACCTCGCTTGGGACTTAGTAGAAGTCTTGAGCGCTTTTGCTTGGGAGTTATTTGAACTCTTGAGCGCCTTCCTGCTTGGGAGTATTGTGGTTTTACTCCTGGGCACTTTTGCTTGGGGACGTGCAGAGGCAGTCCTTGAGCGCTTTAGTCTTTTGGTCTAGGCTTGGAGACAGTTTAACCGTTTGTCTCTGAGCACGAGGCCTGGGGACTTTTTCAGTGTAGTTCTTGGGCAGAGAGCTTGAGAGCATTTTCGCTTCTGAGCAGAGGCTTGGGAGCATTTCTGGTTTTCTGAGTACAGGCTTGGGAGACCCCTGAGCTTTGGCTTCTGAGCAGAGGCTTGGAAGCATTGACAGTTTTGATTCTTGGGCTTAGAGAAGCTTGAGAGCACCTTCTGAGCCAGTAAACCGGGCAGTACCGCTGCTAGTCCGGACTTTTCCCGGTCCCGTGGCCTGTAGGCAGGCTTGAAGCGGGGATAGGAACTTCACTTCTCCCCCGGTGGAGAAGAACCAAGTGTAGGACCCTTAAAATACCCTTGTGAACCTAAAAAGTAGGACCCTTAAACACCCCCGCTAAAGTAAGCTTTGTAGAACCCAGTAAAATCCTTTGTGTAATTCTTTTAAAACGCCTTGAGGACCCGAGGGAACATATCCCCTAGACGGCCCATAGAGAGGACAGCTTTTAAAAGCTCCTACCACCCCAACCTTAGTAACACTGATCCGCGGTTTAATTGCCTTCGGATCAGCCCCAAACGCAAGATAAAAATGTACCGGGCAACCCCCACCGTGCCCCGCCTAGAGAAATGGTTAGTTAAGAAGGGAGATTGCCCTTGGGAAGCCGGTTCCTTCAAGGGACCCGACCTGCTCTAGATAGTTAGGAGTGCCTCCCAGGATTTCTGTGACAAGGAGAAACCTAGGTCTAGCAAGAAGGACAGATATGGAGCCTGGGCCCTTTTCACCACCCTCCAGGACAGTGTGTCCCTAATTAATAAGCTACAGGCAGCTCAGGAAGAACAGGAACAGGAGATAGAGAAGCTAAAGAAGGAAAAGAAAGAGTATGAGGAAAAAGCAGCCGAGTGGCGTTCCGAGCGTGTTAATTTCATGCTGGAGAAGCAGGGACTAGCTGCTGCTCTCCAAGACGCTCAGCACAAGGCTGAAGTGGCCACCGCTCGTGCCGAGATGGCCGAGCACGCTGTGATTGAAGGCCAGGAGAAAATTGCAAAGTTAACTCATGCTGCCCAGTTCATGGCAGAGCAGAAAGTTGCGAAGGTAACCGCAGCGGACCACTCCGCTTGTAAGAGGGAGCTAGAGGCCCTAAAGCAGCACCTGGGGATGCGGCAGGCAGTAATTTCAGCCGTGCATCCCACAGCCCTCTTGGCCCTCCCAGAAGATAGCACCGATAGCTGGGCATCTCACTCACCCCAGCCCGAAGAAACCCCGCAGCTCCTCCATCCAGTAGCCACTAAAGAAATCGTCTCCACAGACGAAGATGGCAGGAAAACAGATCGAATTGTGAAAGAGACCCGCAATTGGAGGCCCGACAAGCTCCAAGCCATAGCAGACCGCATGGGACCCCTAAACCGAGACACAGCCATCCAGTGGTTCACCCACGTGACCACCTCCCAGCCCTCCGCTAGTGGCTCCAATGTGGCCCAGCTGGCCCGCCAGCCCCGAAATAGTCTCAGCCCTCAACACTTATGTTTTTAACCGAAGGCTAGCCACCCGCAGCCAGTATGGGGCCATTAAAGAGTTGTGCGCATTCCTCTGGCCCACCAAGAGTTTAAAGGCCCTGTACATTGCAGAGTCTCAAAAACCCGGAGAGGACCCAGAAGCATACTTGGCCAGGAAGCAGCTCCTTGCGGAGCTAGCTGATGAAGTGGATTTAGATACCAGTGACATACCCGACTTTGACGAGCTAGAGTTCAGAAGGGCAGTCATAGATGGACTTAATAGCACTACCCACCTAGCCCTAGCAGGAGTAGAACCCGGGAGCATCACATGGGGAGAACTGGAAGCTCGCATCAGAAGCATTGCTGGCCTGTTGCAAGAAACCGGAGCGATCCGCCATGTGAAGTCCCCAGCCCCACGTAGGAAGGAGAGCGAGCCAATAAATACCGTAACCTACGCCAATAACGGCCCCCACTCCCAGTACCGATCACAAGGATGCAACTTGTACCCGGAGTCGCAGGGATGGATCCTGCGGGGAAGGAGCAGCAGTTTCAACCGAGGAAGAGACCCGAGGGACTACCATTCGGGAGTCTCCTTCGCGCCCACCCCGAGCTACGGCTCTTCCTCCCAGCAGGGGCCCCACGAGCCCCGGACGCAAGATGCGCCCTGGACACCCTCCCACTCTCAGGCATCGCACCCGTACAACCACCAGGTCTATCCCCCTCCAGATCAGTCTAACGCATGGGGAGTATCTCAGGGCAACCACGAGGGCTACTTGGACCACGGCGGCGCGCCCCAGTCCAAGGACCCCCTCCGTTGGGAACTTTGGATGCACCTCAAAAAGCTCGGAGCAGACATGGAGCTATTCCACGGGAAGCCCACGTCTACTCTGATGAAGGCGATCATGGACTGGGAAGACCAGCAGCAGCCTCCGGCACTCCCAACGGCACCCCCTTGCCGCCTGAGCCCCCCTTCTCGGACACCCCGATAGCAGCCGTTCGGGAGCACTCGAGCTCCAATAACCCCTTCCGGGGAAGCGCCACCTCCACTGGCCAGGCCGCAGGGTCAGACTAGGGTCGCCCCGAGTCCCAGTCTCCCTCCGTGGGCATAGTCGCCAGGCTAAAGCCGGACACATGGGGGAGACCGACAGTGAAGGCAGGGATCGGGACTCCCGGGGAAAAGAAGAAGCCTGCCACCCTCCTTATAGATACCGGAGCATCACTTAATATACTCCGGCCCACCTTAGTCACAAAGGGAACCCAGACCCCTACTACCATGCAGCTCGCCGGTTTCGGAGGCGGCATGCAGGAATCCTCGGTCTGGCAGGACATCCCCCTCACAGTTGGGAACATGGCCACCCGGATTTCGGCATGCGCGAACCAGGGAGAGGACGATGGACTTTTGGGCATGCTGTTTTTCAGAGCTGAGGGACTGACGATTTACTTAGCGAATGGGCTCCTTTGGCGCATTCCAGGAGGCCCAGACTTTGTCAATGCCGTCCACCGGTGCGCCGCCCTCAAGGCCCCCCTGCCTCTCGCCCCCATCGCAGAAGACCCCTGGGTTCAGGATTTCCCCGAGGTTTGGGTAACCGACAAGGCCGAGTGCGGGAAAGTTAAGGGCGCTTGCATCCTAATCGAAGGGAAAGATCCCCCTCCCCAGAAGCAGTACAAATACCCCGCCGAAGCCGAGGCAGGGATAGCTAAGACAATAGAAGGACTCCTTAAGTGGGACGTCATACTCCCGATGCAGTCCATCTGCAACGCCCCGTTGTGGCCGGTCCTGAAAGCAGATGGAGTGACCTGGAGAATGACGGTCGACTTCTGCGCCCTAAACGCCACCACCCCTCCAGTTGCCCCGTTCGTGGCTAAATACAACGAGATCTTGACGGCCATTGCTGCTGGATCCCGGTTCTACTCGGTCATAGACCTGGCCAATGCTTTCCATTCCATCCAGTTGCATGAGTCTTGCTGGTATAAATTCGCGTTCACTTTCCGCGGCCAGCAATACGCATTCAAACGGACACCCCAGGGATTTCACTCCAGCCCCAGTATATGTCACGCCCACGTGGTCCAGATGTGGGAGCGCCTCCAACCTTCCTCGAGGCCCCACGTCCTGAGCTATGTGGATGACATCCTGGTCCACGCCCCCACGGAGGAATTAGCCCACCAAGTCACCCGGGAAGTCCTAGAGCTTCTCCGCGAGACGGGATTCAAGGCCAGCAGGGAAAAGGCCCAATTGGTTCAGACCAGTGTCAAGTACCTGGGTCTGACCCTGGGACCTGAGGGTCGCACCCCGGACGCCCAGCGAATGGAGGTCATTTCCAAGCTGCCTGTCCCCACCGACGTCCCCTCTCTCAGAGCTCTCCTAGGGACCTTTAACTTCTCCCGGGACTTCATCGAGTCCTTTGCAGATAAGGCTCGCCCCCTCTATGCTCTCCTTAGGAAGAACACCCCTTAGGAATGGGGACCTGACCAGCAGAAAGCCCTAGCCAAACTTAAACACAGCCTGGCCGCAGCTCCGGCATTAGCTCACCCAGACGTTGCCCAGCCATTCTACATTCAGTTAGCCGTTTCCGACAAAAGCATAGGAGCCACGCTCACTCAGCAGCAGGCAGGAGCCGCACGAGTAGTAGCCTATGCCTCTCGCAATCTAACTCCGGTAGAAACCAAGTTCAGCCCATGTGAGAAGACTTGCCTTGCCCTAGTTTGGAGCCTGACCCATTGGGAATTTATTATAGGAGGCTCCCGCACCATCGTGCAAACGACCCACACGCCCCTTAAGTACATACTCTCGGGCAAGATCCAGGACGGGCAGGTATCGAACGCCCGCATAGCGCAATGGACCTTGGCCCTAGTCAATTGTGGCGTAGAATTCAAGAAGGAAGCTACCGAGCCACCCGCCCCATATGGCCTTTTGGTAACCGGGACCGAGAATGAGTGCCCTCTAGATCCGCCACCGCATGTTGTCTGGCCAGTCACTTGGGGGGTCCCGCTAGAGGAAGCCCGGCTGAACGGCTTCACGTGCTGGTTCTGCGACGGCTCCTCCTTTCATGTCGGTGGCTCCCCTCGGACAGGCTATGGCGCAGTGCGAGTGAGCGATGCGTTCACCCTCAAGGGACCAGCCCACCCCCATTCCAGCCAAGCGGCTGAGGTGCAAGCGCTTCTGGCGGTGCTTGAATTTGAGCCCCCAGAGAGCCCCCTTGCCATTTACACAGACTCGGATTGGACGGCCAAAGCCGCCACGGTCTGGCTCCCGGTGTGGCAGAACCAAGGATGGAGAGCTAGCGACGGGAAACCCGTAGCCCACCTCCAGCTATGGCAGCACGCGGCCGTGCTCTTCCAGTCCCGCACGGGTCCCACACAAGTGACCCACGTTAAGGGGCACCAAAAGTCCAACTCGGAGACCGCATATTGGAATGACCAGGCAGACCTGGCCGCTAAAGCCGCCGCCGCTGAGAGCGCCCTTTTGCCAGAACCAGCCCCAGGCTTCCCCCTCCATCCTGTTACTACCCGGGCACGGGCCCGTGATCAGGCTAGGGAGCCAGCATGCACACTGGACCTGGCCCAGCTGCAAGCATCCGACCCCGAAGTAGCTAGCCTTCTAGCCGCAGGAGGAGACCAGACAGGAAGGCTAGCCATTAAGGAAGAAGAAGAAGGTGTAGTATGGGCAGTAGGTGCGGATGGCGAACGCCACTGGGTGGTACCGCTAGAAGTCAGGGCCGACCTGATTCAGTTTGTCCACAAGCAGGGACACCGAGGCAAGGATCTGACTCTGGAGAGGGTAAGAGAGGTCGGATGGTGGCCTGGCATGCGCACCGAAGTAGCGCAATGGGTAGACAACTGTCTGTCCTGCGCTATGGTCAATGCAGACCCCACCGGACCCAGAGCTCCCCTCCAGCATCAGAGAATTGATGGGCCCTGGGCTCGCATACAGATTGACTTTATCGGTCCCCTTCCCCCAACACCCCGCGGCAATCGCTACTGTCTCTCTGTCATAGATCCCTTCAGTAAATGGGTCGAAGCGTTCCCATGTAAGCACAACACCGCAGCCACCACAGCCAAACTTCTGTTTAATAATGTATTTTCACGATGGGGCACTGTAAGAGTCATGGATTCAGATTTGGGCTCACACTTCATTGGAGAAGTCACCCAGGAGCTTTGTAAGGCGCTAGGCATTCAACAGCGCTTTCACATAGCCGGCCACCCTCAGGCCTCCGGCGCCATAGAAAGAACCAATCGGACCCTCAAGGAGGCTCTCCGGAAGGTGGTTCGCTCCTCCGGGAGAGACTGGGATGAAAAACTCCCCATCATTCTAATGGCCATCAGGGGCACCAACGCAGTTCACGGACTTACGCCCCATATGGTCATGACAGGACGGAAAATGCAGCTCCCAGAAGCCTTCTGGCTAGACACGCAGCTCCCTTCCGACATGCAGCCCGTAGTAATCAATGATGCATGGGTTCAGGACCTAATCTCGTCAGTACACGCCATCCACATGCAAGTGGCCCAGAAGTTAGGTGTAGCACAGAAAGACATGGACCGCAAGCTAGGATGGGTCAGGAACCCAAGACAGTGGGAGGAAGGACAGCTCGTTTTATATAGGAAGTTCTCACAGAAGGCCCACTCGCTAGCAGCCAAATGGCAAGGCCCCGTCCCGATTACAAAAAGGATCTCCCCAGCAGTCTACCAGGTAGCCATTCAGAGAAAGACAGGAGGAACTTGGCTCAAATACTTCCACGCTTCCCAACTGAAGGAATGGAAAGGGAAGCCGCTCCAAACACCCCCGCCGGTGTATGATTCTGGGGGAGCAGCCGCCAGCCCCATCCCTCTCCGCCCAGTAGTTCGCCAGATATCCCTTCACCCTGGGCCGGAGATACCCTGTGTTCCTCTAGATCAAACCTTTGTTGCTTTAGTATAGAAAAAATCAGAGTATATAAGTGTTAAGAGTTTTTTTCAGTTCTGTTCTTCAACCTTCATAGGCGGGCCCCATAGTTGGGACCCTTGGGGGAAAAACAGCCCCATCCCTCTCCGCCCAGTAGTTCGCCAGATATCCCTTCACCCTGGGCCGGAGATACCCTGTGTTCCTCTAGATCAAACCTTTGTTGCTTTAGTATAGAAATCGTCATGGTGAGTTGCTATATAATGAAGCCATGCCAGGGGGGGGAGACATATTGAAGTTATAATGAAGCCATGCCAGGCCTTCCAAGTGAGGGCAACCCGAAATCACCCCACGCCCGTGTGCTTTGCTTTGTGTGTTTTTCTTTCTTTTAACCAGAAAATTGGGGCCTCCCGAGGGAGTCCCTCCAAAAATTGTTCCTAGGAAAAAATATGGTCTGCTGAAATACATAGATGAGGTTCTGCAAAAAAGCAGAGGGAAAAAGGCAAAGCAAAGCAAACCATCATAAAACATACCTTCAACCCTAACCACACCTACTTAAAAATAATTTCAGAAAAATTAGATGAAGGTCTTCGTTAGCAGTAGCCCTTATGGTCACCGAGAACCGCTCTCTAACAAAACAAACGGCAAGGCCAGGCCAAGCCGGACCGATAGCTCTCAGCCCGCAAAATAAGTACAACCCGCCACCGAGCAAGGGACACCTGGAGGCCACATAGTCTAGGCACCCAGGCACCCTTGGGGCGAGTTTGCATAACCCCGCCTAACGCACAGCCGATTTTCGCTCAACGTAAGGACGTTCCCCCTGAAATATACATGCTATAGAAAGGAGCTCCCGCACAGGAGTTCTCCAGGGTAACAAGCTGGAAGGCCCGCTTAGTGCCCTGGGCCTCCTCGTTCGAGCCCCAACTAATAAACAGTGCTGGCAGAAAGACGCCTTCCCTTTTCCTCCGCTTCATTTATTTTATGTGTTGCAACAAACTCAGGGGACCTGTATTTGTACCTGCAGGTCTCCCCAGGAAATTCTTACTGCAAAAAGGAAAGGAAAGGCCAGGAGATGAGGCACCTGGCTACTCTGTGTTTGCTCGTGCTGACCGGCACCCTAATAGGGGGACGCCCGTCCAAATTAATGCCCTACCCCCACTGGAGATGCATCAATGCCCTAGCCGAAGACGAAATGATGGATGGTCTGCAAGGTTGTGCAGCAGAGCAATATAACCTTCCCCACGGATCGCACCATCTTCCGCAGTGGTGACGAGCAGTGGATCCGACCCCCCGAGCTCGTTATATTATGTGTGGGAGGGACTGTACCACACGTGTGCATCCTAAATACACGTGTCAGTTTCCTGCCTGTTTGTTAGTCACTTTGCTGCTGCCATAGACTGTGTCAGTTACCTGCAGCCATGCCTGGATTACGGCACAAAAGGACTCTCTTTCTGGGCAGCCCTGCCTGGACCTGTATCTCTGCCTCCCAGTGGACGTGTTTGGACCTTGCTACACGTGTGCCCCGCGCCCGCATTGCCATCTGCCACGGACCATGCCTGTTCCCTGCTATGGACTGTGTTTTACATGCTGTTCCCCCTGCCTCCATGGAAGCCTGCCTCATTCGGGCCCAAGCCGCTGCTAGCAGCCGGGCACCAGCCGCGGAAACCTCCAGCGAGCCTGGCCAGGCGCCCCCTGGCTAGTTCCCGCCTGGAGCCTCCCGCGGGCCGGTTGCCGAGCTTGCCCTCGCTACCGGGAAGCCTGCTATCCAGCCCCAGCCTTGCCCAGCCGGCGTCCATGTTCCCAGGCAGCCAGAAGACCGAGAGAAGAAGCTTGCTTTGAGAAGCCGTTTCGGAGAAGCGGGCACACCACGTCCGCAGCGAGGGAAACTCGCCCCGCTCTGCATATCTTAGGAGCCGCCCCGGAGAAGGAACTAAGTGCTGACCATCCCAAGCACTTAGAGAATGCATCTCAAAGAAACCTCCGCATTCCAGAAGCTGATGACATCAGGACAAGCCCTGTCCGCTGGAACATCCTTCCAGCACACTTGGGCTTCCCCCTCCCTCCTTTGTTCCCCCTTCCTGAGGTGTCATTATAACTTGATCAGATTCCTAAAGTGGCCCATCCAAACCATTCAGTGGATCATTAAAGTCTTTGTTTTAATCTGTGAGAACCACCAAGTATAGCACCGGCCCCAGGGTACATCCTAGGGTATTTAAGCCGGCCTCTCAGACCACACGTTGTTCGTGCCATTCCCATCCTGTCCCGGCGCGTGCCATCCTATCCAGACCCCTTGCTGTCTCTCTGTGGCTCCAGTGCGGGCATTGGGCCATCTCGCTGTCGTGTCTCTGCTTCGCTTCAGGAAAGTGAGTATTCCCCACCATCATTGGGATCCTGCTAATGCGAAAGTCTCTGTATTTCATACTCTGTATTCCTAGTTCTTGTATGCTCTTGTGTGTATGTGCAAGTTCAGGCTTACGCCACATTATTAGCAAAATACACGTGTTTGAACCTATTTTGTAGTCTGCCTCTTTGTCACTTGAGTGTCTGGAATCGGGACCTCCGTAAACATAGGTTATGATCCGCGCTTATTTTTAGTTCCAGACTGCTAAAGCTAATTTCCCCATTTAATAAAGAGCAGTTCTGGTAACACGCCACAAGGGGTTGCCATAGGTCAGCTGTGACTTGATGGCACTTTAAACACAAATCATAAGGAAATTTGCAGTTGTGGTGTCAGAAGCAACTGCAAGCTGCAGAGAAAGGTGTAAGAACACTGAAGACTGGAAAGAGTCAATGGACTGCCTATTGAGGGACAAGGCCTTGTTAGACTCCCCCCCTCAGACATGTGGTGGATTGTCAGCCCCCAGACTCTTTACCTGGGCAAAGTGATGTGTTCCTGCCTCCTTTTCTCCAGGACTTTGTCCTTGAAAGGTTCCAGCTGTTTCAGAACCCCAAATTTCTCTCCACTGGAGGCATAAACAAAGGCCAACAAAGGCTCAGCATCTGCAGAAGCGGGGAGAAAACTGTCTTCAGAATCACACCCAAATCCCAGTTCTGCCAAGAGAACTCAACATTGGGTGTGCCGGGTGGCGATCCAAGAGGCACCAGCTTCAATCTAAGGCCGTCTCTTAAAAAGTGCAGCTGAGCTTCTTGCTGCCTTATATACAGAGGAAAGATTCGAGAAGAGAAACACCCATTCAGGTCAATGTCAGTTTCACATTTGCAAAGACCGAGTCTTAAAGGGCTCACAGACAGGAGAGGAAGATCACTGATCCCATCACTGCTTCCATCCCTAAAATGCAACGCCCAGCCTCAGCTTGCCTCGGGGCAGTGCAGAGGAGCCTGAGGGAGCTTAACCCTTCAATTGCCACTCAGTTTTGCTCGTCCAACCAGGCTAACCTGCTTTGTAAATCTCTCTTTTCCTTTAAAATGCTCATAGCAGAGAGGGGTGAGCCCATTCCAAACAGAGAAGCCAACTGGGGGTTCAAAGGTTAAGCCCCCTCTCCCTTCCCTCCGTGGCCCTGCGGCAAACTGGAGCTGCACGAGTCTGCACTTTGAATTGTAGGGACTGGAGAAGAGGCCGGAGCTTCATCTCAGCTGTCTGGGCACGTAGGGAAGCCTCCTACATGTAAACCAGTTTCCAAGCCCCAGCCCTCTCACCTAGCGGGGCTCTGCACTTCAGGCCCCTTACTCGCCACACGTCCCAGAGGATCTGCTGGTCCCAGTGGAGGCACCGAGGGTGAGCTTTGAAGGGCCTCCTGAGCAGGGACGCACGCTGCAGAGGGCGAGAGTTTCTGGCAGCCCCTTCCTCGTACACCATGCTCGGCTGTGGCACTCCTCCCCTTGCCCTCCGGTGGTCGTCGCTGATCCAGGCTCTCAGCTCCAGGTCCCGGATGGCAATGGCATGCTTGATAATGTCGTCCTGTCTGTCTGTAGAGCAGCCGGTCCGGCAAGTCCAGCTTGACCTCCTTCGTTTGGGCCCTGGCTCTGAGACTGCGTGC
The DNA here is from genome assembly GCF_028583425.1 of Eublepharis macularius. Classification (NCBI taxonomy): domain Eukaryota; kingdom Metazoa; phylum Chordata; class Lepidosauria; order Squamata; family Eublepharidae; genus Eublepharis; species Eublepharis macularius. The sequence continues at coordinate 189,206,438 of NC_072792.1, forward strand.
CCACCGCCTCTTGAACCCAGGTACGTGCAGCCTCGCAGCGGAAGAAGCCAAGACCTGGACATTCACCACCTGCTTCCCCTTGCAGCGATAGAGGATGCGGAGGAGGTAGCCCTGCTGCGCCAAAGTCTCTGGGGGGTTGAGGAAGCGGATGACTGGGCTGCCCCTCTCTTCTCTGTCCTGAGACAGAAGCAGCTGGGGAAGAGGTGAGAATGTTTGTTAGGACCCCCGCTGGGCTCAGATCAACAGGCCAAGAGACTCTCACCCCCCTTGTGCACCAGAAGCAAGGGGATGGAAGAGAGTTACGCGGACAGAACCTCAGGCCTGGATGGAGCGATCCAGATTCAAATCCTCCTTCGATCACAAACTCCGTTTAGTGGCCTCTGGCAAGCCACTTCCTCCCAGATGGACCTTCCTTCTAGGACTGTTGTGAGGACAAATGAGTGGGAAAGGAAGGACAGGAGCATCTCTTTGCTGGCTGAACGAGCTCCGGGCTGGGTTTCTCTTTCTCCTCTGGCGCAGGGTTTCCCCTTAGGCACAAGGGCTTGGTGCAGGTGGAAGGGCGAGAGCCAAGCGCTCTCAGAGCCAGACTACAAGTGACGCCTTACACAGGTTGGACACTTGTCAGCTTCCCTCAAGTTTTGATGGGAAATGTAGGCGCCCTGGTTTTACAGCTTGGCTCTCCATTACAGCTGCAAGACCAGGATGCCTACATTTCCCATCAAAACTTGAGGGAAGCTGACAAGCGTCCAACCTGTGTCAGGCGTCACTTGTAGCTTGGTTCTCAGTTTCACATTTGCAAAGACCAAGTCTTAAAGGGGTCACACGCAGGAGAGGAAGATCCCATCTCTGCTTCCATCCCTAAAATGCAACGCCCAGCCTCAGCTTGCCTCGGGGCAGTGCAGAGAAGCCTGAGGGAGCTTAACCCTTCAATTGCCACTCAGTTTCGCTCTTCCAACCAGGTTAACCTGCTTTGTAAATCTCTCTTTTCCTTTAAAATGCTCATAGCAGAGAGGGGCGAGCCCATTCCAAACAGAGAAGCCAACTGGGGGTTGAAAGTTTAAGCCTCCTCTCCCTTCCCTCCACGGCCCTGCAGCAAACTGGAGCTGCACGAGTCTGCACTTTGCATTGTAGTGACTGGAGAAGAAGCCGGAGCTTCTTCTCAGCTGTCTGGGCGCGTAGGGAAGCCTCCTACATGTAAACCAGTTTGGTGTCGTGGTTAAGAGCAGCAGGACTCTAAGCTGGAGAGCCGGGTTTGATTCCCCACTCCTCTGCTTGAAGAGAGCTTTGTAACCTTGGGTCAGTCACAGCTTCTTGGAGCTCTAATAATAATAATAAAATGTGATTTATACACCACCCTTCAAGATGACTTAACACCCACTCAGAGCGGTTTACAAAGTGTGTCATTATTATCCCCACAACAACAAACATCCTGTGAGGGGGTGAGGCTGAGAGAGCTCTGAGAGAGCTGTGACTGACCCAAGGCCACCCAGCTGGCTTCAAGCGGAGGAGCGGGAAATCAAACCCTGTTCTCCAGATTAGAGTCCCACTCTCTTAACCACGACACCAAACTGGCTCTCTCAGCCCCACTCAACTCACAGGGTGATTGTTGTGGGGATAATAATGACACATTTTGTAAACCTCTCTGAGCGAGTGTTAAGTTGCCGGATGTTGTCATTGTTGTTAAGCCCTAGCCCCTTCCAAGCCCCAGCCCTCTCACCTAGCGGGGCTCTGCACGTCAGGCCCCTTACTCGCCACACGTCCCAGAGGATCTGCTGGTCCCAGTGGAGGCACCGAGGGTGAGCTTTGAAGGGCCTCCTGAGCAGGGACGCACGCTGCAGAGGGCGAGAGGTTCTGGCAGCCCCTTCCTCGTACGGCACGCTCGGCTGTGGCACTCCTCCCCTTGCCCTCCGGTGGTCGTCGCTGATCCAGGCTCTCAGCTCCAGGTCCCGGATGGCAATGGCATGCTTGATGATGTCGTCCTGTCTGTAGAGCAGCCGGTCCGGCAAGTCCAGCTTGACCTCCTTCGTTTGGGCCCTGGCTCTGAGACTGCATGCCCACCGCCTCTTGAACACAGGTACGTGCAGCCTCGCAGCGGAAGAAGCCAAGACCTGGACGTGCACCACCTGCTTCCCCTTGCAGCGATAGAGGACGCGGAGGAGGTAGCCCTGCTGCGCCAAAGTCTCTGGGGGGTTGAGGAAGCGGATGACTGGGCTGCCCCCCTCTTCTCTGTCCTGAGACAGAAGCAGCTGGGGAAGAGGTGAGAATGTTTGTTAGGACCCCCGCTGGGCTCAGATCAACAGGCCAAGAGACTCTCACCCCCCTTGTGCACCAGAAGCAAGGGGATGGAAGAGAGTTACGCGGACAGAACCTCAGGCCTGGATGGAGCGATCCAGATTCAAATCCTCCTTCGATCACAAACTCCATTTAGTGGCCTCTGGCAAGCCACTTCCTCCCAGATGGACCTTCCTTCTAGGACTGTTGTGAGGACAAATGAGTGGGAAAGGAAGGACAGGAGCATCTCTTTGCTGGCTGAACGAGCTCCGGGCTGGGTTTCTCTTTCTCCTCTGGCGCAGGGTTTCCCCTTAGGCACAAGGGCTTGTTGCAGGTGGAAGGGCGAGAGCCAAGCGCTCTCAGAGCCAGACTACAAGTGACGCCTTACACAGGTTGGACACTTGTCAGCTTCCCTCAAGTTTTGATGGGAAATGTAGGCGCCCAGGTTTTACAGCTTGGCTCTCCATTACAGCTGCAAGTCCAGGATGCCTACATTTCCCATCAAAACTTGAGGGAAGATTTCAAGTGTCCAACCTGTGTCAGGCGTCACTTGTAGTTTGGCTCTCAGTCCAGGGCCTCTGGCCTGCAGTGAGCCTGCCCCCTAGATCTTGGATTAGCCCCAGCGATAAGAGGTCAACAGTACCTATTTTGTGTGTCTGTCAAATGCTTCACTAACGAGTTAGGGACCATAGACTTCACCACCGTGTTGCCTCAAATCCTATCAGTTGCTTTAAGTGTATGCTCCTAGGTGCTACCTGTGCTTCAATATGATCCTACTGGGTACTTCTACGTTGTCTATTGTCAGCCCTAGAATTGCTTATGTTCTGTTTCAGAATTTCTTCTACTCTGTGTTGGATTCCTGCTAATGCTCGGTCTTTGTAAACTTATGTTTATTCACCCTATGGCATGGTTTATGGAAATGTAATCTGCCTGGAGTCTCAGTGAGAAAGGCAACCTATAAAAGACCTAAGCAGGGGTCACTTCATAGAAAAAGAGCTGGAGGAACTCATTAGCATCACCCATTAGCATATGCCACACCCCTTGACATCATTGGAAGCGTGTCATTAACACAACTGATTTGCATATGCCACACACCCCGACCTCACCTATCCTGGCTCTTTTGGACCCAATCCTGGCCATTCAGGGCCAAAATTAGGCCCAAAATGGCAAAAGGGGCTGAAAATGGCTGAAAAGTGGCCCAAAATGGTCAGGATTGGGCTGCTGCTGAGCAGGAGAGTGATCCACCACCCATCAGAGGCCTGATCCGGGCCATTTGGGCCCCAATCCAGCCCGAAACAGGCCCAAAATGGCCGAGAGGTGGGTGGGGCCACCTGACATGTGACCTCTTTGGGGAACACAGTTCCAGCATGTTCCCCCTCGAAATGAGCCCTGGACAGACGTAAGTAAGTAAGTAAAGTAAGTACTTTTGTTATTCTACAGAAACCACTTTAAGTACCCATGAAGGAAGAAATGGGGTAGATACATGGAAAAGAATTGGCACTGGGTCTACTTAAAAAAAAAAAGAGTTATCCACATAAGGAGCAGAACGCAGCCCCTGGCCTCGACTGCCAGCATTTCCTGTAAGTGCCCCACGAGTACAGAATTCGGTCACCAGAGCAGCCACTTTTTAAGAAGAAGCCCAAAAGGATGAATGGGCCATCTCATGCACGCTTACAAACAGGAGGTGGTGTAGTGGTTAGAGTCAGACTAAGATCTGGGGCCCCGACTCTGAATCCCCGGTCGCTGGGTGACCTACAGCTAGCCATTCACTCTCAGCCTACCTCACAGGGTTGTTGTAGAGATAAAGTGAAGGTGAGGAGAATGATATAAGCTGCTTTGGGTCCCCACTGTGGAGAAAGGCAAGGGAAGGAAGGAAGGAAATGTTCACATGGCAGAGGCAGGACTGGAAGTCAGACCTTTTTCCTGATCTGCCTTTCTCTACCCCCAGGCCATGTAGCAGCCCTTCAAAAGAGGGGTGCTTGAACTGGGGCTTCACAGAGGAAAAGGAGAGAGGAAACTCTTATCTGGAAGAGGGCAGCCCAGAGAGCCAAGAGCATTCCTCCCCCATGGGGGCAACAAACAGGAGAGAGGATCCCCCCATTAAAATTAAGAAAATTAAGTTTCTAGCCCTGATTGCTGAAAAGTACTTGGGCAGCCATGTGTTCCAAAAGCTCGGCAACCAGAAGGTGGGTTTCCCCAAATGTCCTGCATTTTCAAGTCTCGCATCTCACACTTGTATGGTCAGAGATGGCAAAACTATCTCCTTTTTTGGCTTATGATGCTTTATTTTAAGCACTCTGTTTGTCCATGAAGATTTTTTTTCCTCTTAAAGCAGGGAGCCACTTGGGCAGTTCCCAGGGGAGAGAGGTGCCTGGGCAGAAGTCCAAGACTTCACTTGAAACAGGCCTTCGCATTTGAAAACACATAAAAGGAAGGGAGGCTCATGAGGGACAAGGTACTCTGCACATGCTCAGAGGCATCGTCACCTTTGTTCCACGTTGTTCCCAGGTTGAAGGGTGGCATTAGGGGAAAGCTGCAGGATGGAGGCAAGAGATCTAGAGCGCCCAAAGCAGATAGCAAAGGAAGCCTTTCAAAATCTTTCTCTGATGTGGATGAAACTCTGGCAAACGCTCTTTTCATGTAGACAGATCAAGATGGGTAGCTGTGTTAGTCTGTCTGTAGCAGTGGAGAAGAGCAAGAGTCCAGTAGCACCTAGAAGACTAACAAAAGTGGTGGCTGGGTAGGAGCTTTTGTGAGGCACAGGTCACTTCTTCAGATACAGCTGTGAAGAAGTGAGCTGTGACTCACTAAAGCTCATACCCGACCACCAATTTTGTTAGTTTGATAGATGCTACAGGACTCTTGCTCTTTTCCCCTTTTGCATGTGTGTGGGGAGGGGGGGGGTTCACCCCAACAACTCCCTGGTAAAGAAGACGTGGACAAGTCACCAAGCAAGCAGGGCCTGTGACACGGAGGGAAAGCAAATGAAAGCACGGACAGGCCAAGCTGCAGGGTGGGACAAAAGCGGCTCTCAGCTGCCGAGGAACCAGACACCGACTATGCCTTGAGGGCAGGCATTTCCCAGTTAGGATCCAAAGCCCTTCTGCTGAAATAAATGACATTCAAATCAATGGGACTTACTTCCAAGTAAACCTCTTCACCAGGGGGTGCCCGGAACTCAGGCGCCGAAGCTTCTCAAGGCAGAGCTGGAAAGTGGCGGACGGGAAGGTTGGTGCTGGTAAGAACCAAAGAATACTGGTTTAAGGCAGGGGTGGATTAGATGGCCTCAAGGCACCCTTATCAGTTATTTTACTTCCTATCCCGGAAACCTTAAAGGCAATCTGGTATCACGACAGGTGCTCCGCTGTCTCTCCCCATGGCACTCCCAGAAAGCCTCGCCCCTCCCTCTGCCCCCCAGTGTAAAGAGAAGACCCCCGTCTCCCTCCCCCAGGGCAGACGGCCCCGTCGCCCCTGCCCGCAGAGAGGAAGCAGCCCTGGGAGCTCAACCTGCCCCCCCCGGCTTCTCACCTCCTCCCTCTCTGCATCTCAGCGGAGCCGCCAGATCCCGGATCCCGGGGATCCGGCTGGCGAGGTGGAGCCCGGAGCGCACGCGGGGGGAGGGATCTCTGCGCCCCTCCCCACCTTCAGCGGTCCCTCCCTCCCCATCGCAAGGCGCTCAGCTGCGGGGCTGTCGCGCACAGGGCTGGGCACAGCAGGCAGGAGGCTCACTGGTACTGCAGGGCTGAACACAGCAGGCAGGAGTTCAGGATTACAAGACAGCAAACCGGGGTCCAGGAGTCAGGCCAGGTGTCAGGATCAGGCTATCAGTCAGAGAGAGAGGGGGGCAGGCAGAAGAGTAGTCAATAGGCAGGCCAAGGTCAAAGTCCAAGCAAGCAGCAGAGCAGGGTACACGAACGTCCAGGTAGCAGGGAGTGGCAAGCTGAGTTGCTTCCACGCTTCGGTCTTCCCAGCGTCTTCCTTTATTGCTGTCCTAATGAGGGGCAGCTGTTGCCTCTCCCTCGAACAGCCCAGCCCGGCGTTGTGCTAGTAGCCGGCCACTCCTCCGCCTTTCCAGGAACGCTGCCTTATCTCTAAGTTTCCTCCTTTCAGCTGGCCCCAGAGGCTCGGATTTCGCTCTTGCCCTGGGGGAGTCTTTGTCTCTTACAGCCTCTGTGGAGGTTTCTGGCTGTTCCTCGTCCCTGACAGTCTCTGCAGGAGCTCCAGGCTGTTCCTGCTGAATTCCCTCTGGAGCAGCAGCAGTAGTTTCTGGCTGCTCCTCCTCTCCCATAGCTTCTGCAGGGGCTTCCAACTCCAGAGGAGATCCTGCTGGCCCTTCCTGCTCATCTTCTGAGGAGGACTCTGAGGAGGACTCTGAGGCACTAGGTAAGGTGGCCAGTTGGGGCTGGGGCTGACTCATGACAGGGGCTTTGCAAGAGGGTGGTGTACCTGGACAATATCCTGATCTACTCCTGCGACCCTGCCCGCCACATGGACCATGTCCGGACCGTACTGCAACGCCTCCGGGAACACAGGCTCTATGCTAAGCTGGAGAAGTGCGCGTTCCATCAGACCACCATTGACTTCTTGGGCCACCGCATATCCCCCCGAGGCATCCGGATGGACCCAGAGAAGGTGGCAGCTATCCTTACGTGGCACCTCCCCCCCCGGAACCGCAAGGATCTGCAATGGTTCCTTGGGTTCACCAATTAATACCGTCAGTTCGTGGCAGGGCGGCCCCCCTGACCCGGCTGCTACGACCAAAGGAGCCCTTCTGATGTGACCAAGAAGCTCAGGGGGCATTCCAAGTCTTGAAGGAGTGCATGGCTTCCAACCCGGAGTTGCGACATCCCGACCCCGCCTTGCCCTTCGTGGTGGAGACAGACGCCTCCAATGTTGCAGTGGGAGCTATCCTGTCCCAGCGGCAAGGACCAGCCGACCCGCTCCAGCCCTGTGCTTTCTATTCCCGCCAGCTGACTCCTGCAGAGCGCAACTACACCATTTGGGAGTGAGAACTACTGGCCATCAAGGTGGCTCTGGAGGTCTGCCGTCACCACCTCGAAGGGGCATGTCATCCCGTGCAAATCTGGACCGATCACCGGAACCTAGAATACATGCAGACTGCCCGACAGCTCAATCAGCGGCAAATCTGGTGGTCGCTCTTCTTCTCTCGCTTCGATCTCACCATTACGTACATCCCTAGTACCCAGAATCGGAAAGCAGATGCTTTGTCTCGGAAACCTGAGCACTACCAGGATCAGGCACCCATGACTTCCCCCACCACGATGTTGCCGCCAACTGCCTTTACTGCCGCCACCGATCCCCCGTCCCTCCGGGAACGCATCCAACAGCAGCAACTCCATGATCCCTGGGCCCAGAAGCAGGTGCAAGCGATGCGCGACCAGGAATCCCCTGCAGGAGCAGAGATCACTGTCCAAGCTGGCCTGGTACTACATCAAGGGCGTCTCTATGTGCCGGCTGGGCCCTTGCGTAGGGAGGTCCTTCACCTGTCCCATGATGTGGGCTCTGCAGGACATTTTGGGAGGTACCGGACGCTGCACCTTGCCACACGAGAGTTCTGGTGGCCTCGGATCCACGCCGACGTGGCCCGCTATGTCAACACCTGCGATACCAGCCACAGGGCCAAGAATCAACAAGGCAAGCCGGCCGGTCTGTTGCAACCCCTGCCCACTCCACCGAGACCCTGGCACACTGTCACCATGGATTTCATCGTTGAGCTGCCTAGGTCGGGACCCTATTCCTCCATTTTGGTAGTGGTGGATTCCTTCACGAAGATGGCTCACTTCATCCCTTGTTCTGGAACACCGACGGCCCGGGAGACCACGTTATTGTATCTGCAAAACATTTTCCGGCTCCATGGACTCCCTGAACATATCATCTCAGATCGCGGCACTCAGTTCACCTCACGTTTCTGGGGGGCCCTACACTCCCTCCTGGACACCCGAGTGCACTTTTCCTCAGCCCACCACCCGCAGACCGATGGGCAGACCGAACGGGTTAATGCAGTCCTCGAGCAGTACCTTCGCTGTTATTGCAATCATCAACAGGATAATTGGGCATCCCTGCTGGCCCTTGCAGAATTTGCATACAACAACGCCGTTCACTCTTCGACACGACAGACTCCTTTTCAAGCCAACTATGGGTACCACCCACGCCATTTTCCGGAGGTTCTGCCTCGCTCCCTTGTCCCTGCAGCAGACACCCTGACCCAGGAATTGCAAGCTCAGTGGGACCTGCTGAGGGAACACCTCGACCAGGCCAAGGCGGCCTACAAAGCCAGAGCTGACCAAGTCCGGCAACCGGGAAAGGACATCCATGTTGGGGACAGGGTATGGCTGTCCACTCGCCACCTCCGCAGTACCAGACCCTCTCAGAAACTGGATGCCCGATACATCGGACCCTTTGTGGTGGTGGACCAGATCAACCCTGTAGCTTTCCGGTTGGACCTGCCACGTACGCTTTGGGTGCACGCAGTTTTTCATCGTTCCTTACTCTTGCCAGCCCCAGACCTGGACCCGCTGTGCCCTGCCATGCCGACGCCCCCGCCCATATGGGTGGATGACCACGAGGAATATGAGGTCGCCCGGATCCTTGACTCCTGTCGGCGCCGAGGCCAAGTGCACTATTTGATTGAATGGAAAGGATATGGGCCCGAGGACAACTCTTGGGAACCTGCAGACCAGGTCCATGCCCCAGCATTGGTTCGATCTTTCTACGAGGCATACACCTGCAAGCCGGCGCCAGGGCTTCCGGAGGGGGGCCCTGAGGGGGGGGATAGTGTCGTGGCCTCTGAGTCCTCAGAGGACGAAGACCTTGGGGAGGACGACAGGAGTGGGAATACTCCAAGCTCCTCCAGCGTCAGCTGCTTGGAAAACCAGCAGGGACTGGAGCAGCAGGAATCCCTGCCAGAGCAGGTTGAGGAATCCAGGGCAGACTCAGGGACAGAAGCTGCCCCTTTACCTGCATCAGCTCCTGAGACTAGGGCAACATCCCCACCTAGCTCCTCCGAACCTCCTCCGCGCAGAGGGAGGCAGCGGCTTGCTGCACAGGAAAGGAGGCGAAGTGCAAGGCTTCAGGCACTCAAGCAGCGTCGGAATGACCTTGAGTTGTAACAGAGTGCAGCACCGTCCTGCAGGTGAGAACTCTTAAGCCAGGATGCCCTCTCCTTCAGTGCAGAAGCACCTGCGCACAGACCCACCTGGTTCCACTGCGACTCCATTCTGCTCTGACTGCTTTTCGGCTCTGACCCCTGCATTTCAGCTCCTTAGACTATGCTCCTGGCTCACCCCCTTATCAGCTTGTTTGAACTAGGACTGCGGGAGAGGCTCGTGGCTGTCTCCCTGCCTGCATTCCAGCACAACCCCGGTGCACTGCTGGATCCCGGTGGCGGATGTGATGGGACGCACTCAGCCGTGTCCTATGGTCTGGGTCACGGTGGAATACCTGGGGGTGCTCCGCCGCATGGAGGTCGCCAAGGTAGCCCACTTACCCCATGCTGCTAGGAAGAGATGCCCCTGAGTTTTCCTGGTTACTCAGGAAGGCGATGGGGGAGTTGACAAACCCCCAGGCTGCCACGGCTCTGCAGGTAGAAGAGGCAGCCAACCCCAGCAAGGGCCCTTCCTGCGGACCAGTGGATGAACCATAGGCCGAAGACCCCGCAGGACCTCCAGCAGACCGCCGGTTCCGCAACGCCCAAGGTGCAGACGAGTCCTTGCAGCGCCTGCGGGATACGGCAGCTCGTGAGGAGGAGCAAGTGCGGGACAAGAGAAGGGCCCAGCGGCTCCCACGCATCGAGAAGCAAGGAGAGGTTTGGGTCCGTCTGGCCCGCGCCCCGAATGGCCAGGGAGAGGTCCGCCAGCTACTGGTGCCGGCAGCCTACCGGGCGGAAGTCCTCTGCACGGCCCATGAGCACACTTGGGCCGGGCACCTGGGGCACCACAAGACCCTGAAGAAAGTCCTTGAGCAGTTCTTCTGGCCCTCCATGAACGCAGACGTGAAGGCCCACTGCTGCTCATGCCCCACCTGTCAGCGGGTGGCTGCACGATGCCCCCCAAAGGCCCCCCTCTCCCCGTTGCCCGTCATGGAGACGCCCTTCCAACGCATCGCCATGGACTTTATCGGCCCGCTGCCACACACACCCTGGGGCCACTGCTTTGCCCTGGTGATCGTGGACTATGATACGCGGTTTCAGGAGGAAAACTTCCTCCCAAGTTTTCATTCAGCTGCCGTGCGGCTCCAGGTGCATGGGGGCACTCAGGGCAGGAAACCACTAGGCCAAGCAAGTAATTCCAAGAGGGAGAGGCATAGAGGAGACCGCAGGTGGCTAGAATGAGGCACTGCTGTGGCTGCCAGCAGGAAGAGGCCCTGGAAGGCTTGGGAGGTACCAGGAGCAGACAAGGGAAGGAAGTGATGCTCCCTCAGCATCTGGAGAGGTCTGACCAGCCCCACCCTGTGGATCCATCAGGAAAGGACCAAGGGAAGCCCTACCCAAGGCTCCCAATTGGCCCCAAGGCAGACCAGAGCCAGGGGGGAGGACAGAGGTTGGAGCCTGGGGGAAGGGCAGGAAGTGACCCAGGAGGCTCCAATCGAGGGAAGCCTTGAAGGCAGGTCAGGGAGGAAGTCGGCTGAGGAGTAGCGTGTCTCAGTAGTGGGACAGAGAGAGCGCTAGCAGAAGGAAGAGAGTTGGTCCAAGACCCACCAGAGTTGTCTACCCAGCCACAAGGGAGAGAGGGAGCAGGGGGGGCGGAAACTCCCTTCCTCCCCCACCTTCCAAGACCAGCCTAGGGGATCACCTGGCTAGAGGGGCACCCTGGAGGGCAAGCCACCCCCAGGCTCCAATGACTCAGGCACAGGCAGTGACAGAAGGGAAGGGAGGGGAGGGGAGGGAAGACGGAAAGCAGGGGAAGGAGAAGGGAGGGAATGCGAAAGGAAGAGGGGGGAGGGGAGAAAGGGGAAGGGAATGGGAGGAAAGCGATGGGAAGGAAGAGAACGGGCAGGGAAGGGGAACGGGAGGGAGGGGAGGGGAAGGGAGGAGATGAAAAGCAAGGGAAGGAGAGGGAAGGGAGGAGAAGTCAGGGGAGGGGGAAGAGAGGGAGAGAGAAAGAGAGAGGGGGAGGGAGATGGAGAGAGGGAAAGAGGAGGGGGGAAAGAGTGATGGAGAGAGAAAGACGGAGAGGAGAGGTGGAGAAAGAGAGAGAGATGGAGAAAGATAGAGGGAAAGCGAGAGGCAAGTGGGAGAGATGTTGATGGGGCATCTATACAACAGTAGCCATGTGGACTGATTAAACGGAGACCCCACAAATGTACACCAGTTGTTGGAATCAAGGGTGAGTTCACGGTCTAGGGCCCCCTTTCTCATAGTACCTACTTTCTACTCACACATCTCTCATCCTGGCCATCTCTCATCCTGGGACACTGAGGTGGGGGGAGTTCCATATCTAGCATTACAAGTTCCATTTGTCAGTTAGAATCAATACAGTTTTGCTTATACCAAGGTGTGTAGAAAGCGGGTACTTTAAGAAAGGGAACCCTAGAATGTGAACTCACCCTTGTTTCCAACACCTGGGTTACATTTATTTAGCAACCAACATACTTGATAGGAAAGTGGAGAGAGAGAGGCAGACATCTGTCTATCTAGCTGACTGAGAGAGGTTCTGAGAAGTCCAGAGAACACCAATCTGGAGACAAGACAAGGAAATAGCAATGACACTCAATAGAAAGAGAAGTGCTGACCTCACTGCCTGGCCCTTGCTGCCCCGTGTAGGGTCTTCCTCTTTTCCTCTTTGTACCCCACCCAGACGTTGCTTCTTCCAAGGCCCTTTCTCAAGGTCTAGTGTCCAGATTCGTTATCTTATGGAGACTCTAAAACTTTTCTTGAGAAAGGGGCTTGGTGAGAGCATCTGCAATCATTTCTTCTGTAGCACAATACTGTCTCTCAACAAGCCCTTCTTTTTGTATATTTCTTACTCCGTGTCACTTTATATCTGTGCGCTTAGTTTTTGAGGGGTTCTTCTCATCTTTGCAAGATTTATTCGTCCTTGATTGTCTTCAAAGAATTGTATGGGTCTTGGTTCATCTGCCCCAGAGACTTCCATTAGCTGTAGTATCCAGTGGAGTTTACACGCTTCCGTCACCGATATATATTCAGCTTCAGTAAAGGATACAGCTACAGTTTCTTGCTTCCTGCTTGCCCAGCTGACACCTCCTCTGCTACAGAAGAATAGCTGTCCACCGGTGGGTGGACTTGCTGTCTGCCATGTCTCCTGCCCAATCCGCATCCATGTATCCAACTAGTCTGGGCTTGTCACTTGTTGGTAACTTGAGTTTCCGGTGTGCAGTGCCCCTGAGGTATCTTTCTAGTTTCTTGAGGCTTGCTAGCCTCCAGTTGCTTTTGCTCAAATATTAGCTTTTCCTGCATATTATTCCGATTATTGTTGCAATATCATCTGACTTACATCTGACTGTTTTCCAACTGCTTCTCTGTACTGTTTGCTCTTCAATAGAGGTTGATTGTTTCCATTATGTTTCAGGTACTTTGTTTCCACAGGAGTGCCTCCTGGTCTGGCTCCTTTCCTGTTCATACAGTTTAGAAATTCTAGAATTTTCTGTTTCTGGTTAAGAAGTTAGCTCCCATCCTCCTCTCGGTCTATCTGTATTCCAAGATAGTAACCAATGTTTCCCAGCTATTTCAGTTCTATTTCTTGATTCAGGCATTGAACAATTCAATCCCAGCCTTTCTTATCTCACAGCAAATAATCAAGTCATCCACATACATAAATACGTCCATTTATCTTCTCTGTTTCTTGAATACACAGAGTTCTGCCCCGTCTTGTTGGAGTCCTTCCTTTATAAGCATTTGGTTCAGTTCCTGATTCCAGGTCTATGCTGCCTGTTTCAGCCCACAGATGCTCCTTTGACGTTTACTCAAGAGTTGTTCATCTTTGGATGGCTCAGATCCCCGTTGGTGTTCCATGTAGACATTTTCCTTCAGTTCTCTATGTTGAAAAGCAGTTTCTTCACATCCAGATGCTCCTTGTGCCTCTTGCTTGCTGCTGCTATGCTCAGAAGTGTTCTTAGTGAAGTGTGTCTCACCACTGGTGCAAAGGTTTCATCATAGTCCTCTGTATTTTTGAAAGTATCCTTTAACAACTCGTCTGGCCTTGAACCTCTGTATTCCCCCTTCTGCATCACGCGTGGTCTCAGAGATCCAGTTGCCCGCTACTGCTCTCTTCCCTGGTGGTAGTTCTGTAAGTGTCTGTGCCTGGTTCTTCATTAGGGATAGAGTTCCTCCTTCTGCAGCTTCTCTCCATTTCTCTGCTTTCTTTGCTGGCATTCTTTCTAAATCTTCCCAGCTAGAAGGTTCTGGTACAGCTTCTGTTCTTGCCTCATAGGAAAGTCCTCTTGGTGGGATTCCCTTGTTTGATCTGGTTGAATTCCTGACACTTGGTTCCTCAACCCCATCTCCTTGTTGAGGCTCTGAGAGTATGTCCTGTGTGTCAGCCATCTTGTTCAGCTCTGTTGTTTCTGTGCTTCACTGCACTCTTTTGGTGTAGATTCTCCAAAGTGTATTTTCTCCATCTTCTTTGGTTTCTCCCTTTCATCAACGTAGACCACGTTGCAGATCCTGACTGTTTCTGTTTGTGGGTTGAGGATTTTGTATCCTTTGCATCTCAGAGGAGGACCAACAAATGGCCTTCTTCTGCTCTAAGATCCATCTTGGTCTGTTTTTCTTAGGAAGTTAAGCAAAGACTTTTGATCCAAACAGTCTTAGATAATTCATGCTTCTTAAGAAAATAAGGCTTAATTTGAACACTTAATTAAACTGAAGTCAATTGAAATCCAACCAATTCAGGTCTCAGCAGTTTGGAAGCTCCAGAAAATAATAAAGCTACCTTATCTTAGCTGTTAAAATAGGTACTTGGAGTTGACCCGGAATTTTGCTCCAACGCACCGAGAGGGGTCTTTTCTGCATGGGCCTCTTTCATTGGTTCTGCCTCCATTCTGCATCGATTTCTCTCCAGACTTTTCTGTGTTCCACATGTAGAAAAGCTGCATTGGTCATGGAAATGCAGGCTTGCTGCAGCTTTTTCCCTTGTGCACACACCCCTATGGTTCTCCCCCCCCCCCCAGCAAAGTCAAACTGGGGCTTTTTTGAAGTGCAGAATGCTTTCTTCAGTGTGATGCCTGCCTTTTGCCCTCCCCTTTATTTTCCTGTATCCTGATTGGGTGAACAGCAACCAATCCAGGTTTTTTTTCTTGATTTGTTTTTTTAAAAATAGCAATGTTGCAATGTTGCAACACTGGTGACTTAAAGAGAAACAACCTTCCAACAGCCAGGGGGAATGCTGCAACATGGCTAACACCAAAATTTTGCAGACAGCCATGAAACCAGCTTGATATTTTAAAGTTTTCACCCGTGCTTCCTGTACATAATAGCCCATTTTTGCAACGCCAAATCCGATGGGTGTTGTTCTTCTCCCGCTTTCAATTTACTATCCAATATATCCCTGGCTCACAGAACAAGTTGGCGGATGCCCTGTCCCAGAAACCTGAATTCAGCCAGCAGGCAGGAGAGAAGCCGCCAGCCACAACCATTCTGGCTCCTGAGTGCTTTGCAGCCACCAATGCCCCAGATGCCCTGCAGGATCGGATCCAGCAAGCTCAAAGCATGGCCCCCTGGACACAACACATCATCCAGGGACTACAGGACCCCGCACAGCCAGACCCCCCAGGCTACCTCCTGCAACAGGGCCTCCTTACATATGAAGGCCGAGTCTATGTTCCCCCAGGTGCGCTACGAGGGGAGGTACTGCAGCTTGCTCATGACACCCTAGCCGCTGGTCACTTTGGGAGATACAAGACCTTGCACCTATTGTCCAGGGATTTCTGGTGGCCCCGTATGCAAGTGGACGTGTTTCACTACGTGCAGTCCTGTGATACATGCCGGCGGGCCAAGGACCTTCCAGGGAAACCAACAGGACTGTTACAACCACTGCCCGCACCTGAGGGGCCCTGGGAAACTGTTTCCATGGATTTTGTCACGGACCAGCTACCCTCTAAAGGGCATACATGCATGGCGGTGTTTGTTGACCTGTTCACCAAGCTGGCCCACTTTGTACCTTGCCCATCGCTGCCTACCACCAAAGATCTGGCATACCAGTATGTCCAAAACGTGTTCCGGCACCATGGGATTCCACGGCACCTGGTTTCAGATCGGGGGGGTGCAATTTAGTTCGCGTTTTTGGAAGGCCCTCCAGACACTGCTTGGAAC
The DNA here is from genome assembly GCF_028583425.1 of Eublepharis macularius. NCBI lineage: Eukaryota > Metazoa > Chordata > Lepidosauria > Squamata > Eublepharidae > Eublepharis > Eublepharis macularius. The sequence goes on from NC_072792.1 coordinate 189,221,997, forward strand.
CCAGGTTCACCTGTCCTCGGCCCATCACCCACAGTCCGATGGGCAGACGGAGTGGACCAATGCCACGTTGCAGCAATATCTGCGCTGCTACATAAACTACCAGCAGGATGACTGGGCGGACCTCCTAGCCATGGCCGAGTTCGCGTATAACAATTCAGTGCACGCCTCCACACGCCAGACCCCGTTCCTGGCCACCTATGGACGCCACCCATGTTACTTTCCCAGAACAATGCCAAACTCATCGGTACCATCAGCAGATGCCTTTGTCCAGGAGCTGCAGGCCCTACACTTGGTTCTGCGGGAACAGTTAGACTGAGCCAAACGGGCCTACAAAGCAACCGCAGACCGGCGATGGTGGGAAGGGGACCCTTTGAAGGTGGGGGACTCGGTGTGGCTTTCCACTCGGCATATTCGGTCACAGCGGCCCTCCCAGAAATTGGACCACCGTTTCATTAGGCCCTACCGAATTACCGCCCAGATCAATCCTGTGGCCTACCGATTGGTGCTCCCGCCAACACTCTGGATCCATCCTGTGTTCCATCGTTCCCTGCTCAACCCGGCAGCACCTCCACACCCCCTCTGTGAACCTGTACCACTGCCTCCCCCAGTCCTGGTGAACGGACAGGAGGAGTACAAAGTAGAACGGCTCGTGGACTCTCGCTGGCACCAGGGCCATCTGCAGTACCTGGTGGAATGGAAGGGCTATGGACCCGAGGATAGATCATGGGAACCGGCCGAAAACCTCCATGCACCCCGCTTCATCCACCAGTTCCATCGGACCTACCCCAGCAAACCCGGACCCTCGGGTGGAAGGGGCCTTGGGAGGGGGGACTTTGACCTTGGCCTGCCTGCTGACTACTCTTCTGCCTGCCCCCCTCTCTCTCTGACTGATAGCCTGACCCTGACACCTGGCCTGACTCCTGGACCCTGGTTTGCTGTCTTCTGTAATACTGAACTCCTGCCTGCTGCGTTCAGCCCTGCAGTACCAGTGAGACTACTGCCTGCTGTGCCCAGCCCTGTGCGCGACACCTTCCCCCAAGCCTTCCCCCAAGCTTTCATTCAGGCAGCGGGGGTGGGTGGGTTCTTCACGGCTTGCCTGCTCTCCCTCTAAGCCTCGATCTGCGGTGGGGTGGCAGAGTAGCAACAGGGAGACGGCCAGCCAGCCCCACCCTACAGGCAGGTCTTATATTGCCACAGCTGGAAACGAAGGGTAGGGGAGAGCCCAGGAATGCAGGAATGGGCGGAAGGGCCTGTCAATAGGTAAGAGGGGCGGGTGGAGTCTGGGGGAGGGACAGGGAACCTATGCAGGGTGAGCCTGGGGGTGGGTGAGGAGAGAAGGGAGGGAGGCGGAGCTGAGCTATGATTCGACACGCACCGTCTTCATTGAGCCTCAGCAGGAGAGCCTCCGGAGTGTTCTTTTTTCTCTGTAGGTAAAAGAAGGGAGTGCTGATTACTTCCGAGTATCTGATCATCCCTCTTTCCCCCTTCAATTCTCCTGGCAGAGTCCCTTGGGTTGCAAAGGGGGGCTGCCCAGGCCACCCTCAAATCTTCTGCCTTGAGCTTCTTGGATGGAAGGCAGGATAAAAGGAGACAGAGAGAATGGTCCTTTACCCTTTGGCTTTTTTCTGCAGGCAGCTGGGCTGGAGGAGGAGGAGGAGAATTCCTCCTCCTCGATGACATCATCCAGAACCTGAGAGAGAGAAGACATCGTAATATTTTGCAAGTAAATCAGTTCCTGTCTTTTTTCCCCCTGCTGCTCAATGTGGCGTTTGAGTATTGGTGACTGTGGGTTGAAATGAGGCCTCTGGACGGGTGAGCGGAGGGCGCTGTGATGGGAGGGTGGCTGGACCTTGCGGACTGGAGGGAACTGCAGTTGGTAGCCAGCATGCTGAGAGAAAGCATTCATTCTGGATAAGTCCAGCCAACTTGGGAAAACCCAAAGGAGGTCCCATTCTGCCAAGTTCAGGGTGGGCAGCCGTGTTGGTCTGCAGAGCAGGAATGGAGTCCGATGGCTCCAAATAGACCAACAGGGTTTTGAGGGTATGAGGTTTCGAGGGTCAGAGACCCCCCTCTTCAGAATAAAAGGACATCAATCAGACTTGCAAAGCCACAACCCCCCAAAACCAGTGGGAATGTTCCAGAACATTCCATTGCTGACCTAGGGGTGGCTCTCCTCAGACAGAGAAACTTCTAGGGGTGGGCACAACAACGTGAGGGTGCTGAAATGGAGTTCGTTCACAAATTCAGAACAATGGACCTTCCCAGCACAGGGCGGAGGATTCTTATCTCATCACAGGTACTAATTTCTGCTCTAATCGAGCTTCCCTGAACGTTCACATCCTAATGCCCTCTCTTGTAACCACCCTCCCACCTTCTGTCTGGGATGTAAAGGCTCAAGGATTTCCATTCCTACTCATAGCTGAAGAAGAGAGCTCTGACTCTCAGAAGCTGACCCCGGGACCTTGTAGGTCTCGAAGGTGTCTCTGGGCTCCAATCCTGCTGTGCTACCAGACAGGGCAGGAAATTTCTCCCCAGCCTCATCAAAGGCACTCCCCCAAACTGGAGCTCATGGGCATAGTGATTCCTGCTGCTAATTCCCCAGGAGCTCTCCACATTTGCTACCAAAGAGGATGTGGCTGGCTAAGAATTCCCACCTCCATTCCCAAAGAAGAGAATTTTTTCTGGCTTCAGCAGACACGGCTGCCATTGGAGGAGGATGACATCTATCTCACCCCACGCTTCTGCCTCATCTCCCTGGCCTGGACTGACGTGGGATTGGGAATCCTGGCCAGAGGCCGCCTTGGGCTCCCTCCCTTACTTCCTTCCCATCTCCTGAGGAGCAGTGAGATCTAAGTGGATGAGTCTCTTTGTTGACTAACTCCTTTACTCACCACAACTGAGCCATTTTTGCAAGATGGAACTGTGGATGAAAATAACAACACAGTCAGTGATTCTGCATTGGTAAGCTCATTGCTAGTTCGGATTCTGTGGACATCAACGATCCCTGCTTTGAGGTCTCCATGCCCAACACAAAACTGGAGAGATTTTTTTCCCTCTCATGCCTGCGACAGGCAGAAATCCCCCAAATCTCTCCTTCATGTCCTCGGATTTCCTGTTAACAAAGAGAGGGGCACTGTGTCTGCTTAGTGTGGGGAAATCGTTCTAAGTTTGGAAAGTGAAAGAAGAAAAACAATCCTTGCCCGGCAGAGGAGTGCCTCTGCATTGGCCCTCCCCATCCACTTCTGACTGCTGGCCCTGGGCAGGGTGCAGGCCTTCTGAGGCTGAGAAACTGAGGCACAGGCAGAGGGAGCACTGGAGACAGCTGCCAGGGGAGGTTTGCCAACCACCATGTGGACTGGGGCATGTGTGTGTGTGTGAGAGGAGATCTTCTGGATGAACTACTGATCACCAGATTACAGAAATAAGATCCCAGGAGAAAGTGGTTGCTTTGGAGGGTGGACTCCAAAAGCAACACCTACTGGCTCCACCCGCCCACCTGCAGGAATTTCCCAACCTGGACCTAGCAATCCTGCCAAGCTCCATATTCAGGCCAACACAGAGAATCAGCAGGGCAGCGCCTCTGCCTCTTCCCTTGCCACTCGCCACCCTCAAGCTTCCAGGTAAAGTGCAGAAGGGATTCCTGATTTCCTGTATTGTACTCCCCCATCAGTACCATACTGGCTCTCAGGATCACAAGAGTGAAAGATTCTCTAGAGGGAGTTTTTGAAAGAACTTTGAAATCTCAAAATCTGCTTGAGATGCCGATGGTAGATTTCATCCTGGTTGTCAGAGTGTCAGTTTGCTTGTCAGTTCTCTAACCAGAGTTATGCCATATTATTTTGTTATAATCTGTAGTTGTTTAGTTTTTCTCCCTCTCGGCCCAGGTGGTGCCCGGGCCGCATATAGCCATGGGAGCGAAATGTTCTTATCAGCCCGTTCCAGCCGAAGACTTTGACGTCCTCGTCTTCCCATGCCTTCGCAGAAAGGACTAAGGGGGGAGGCTGGGAACGGGTGTTTGAAGTGTTGTTACTTTAATTTTATGTGTCACTCTCAACAAAGCTTTCGTTCAGCCAAGGGTCTTATGCCTTTGGATTGTGGACACCTATATCCTGAGCATAGTCTTCCAATAAACCTTTTGAAACCAAGGAACCTTGTGCTTCTTGCGGAAGGGGGGAGACGGACTCTAGATAACTGGGATTCTGTAGTCTGACATTTTGTTGAGAAACCCCTTACTCCCCCAACCGCTCGCCCTAGAAGGATGAATACCGGATTTACTCCGACAGACCCATCTGATCCTGGTACAGTGGGTGCAGGGCCAGCTACCTTGCCTGACAGTGGTACCGCACAGGCATGAGTGAGCGGAGAGGGTGCCTGGCCAAGAGTTGGTGTGGGACGAGTATTCAACCCATTGACGTCATTGGCAACGCCCTGGCAGCGGTGTTCGAGGCCCCGGGAAAGGAGCGCAGGCACCATGTTGTCTCATTCTTTGATTGACTTGAATTTGGGCCCCTTGTCGGAAGACTTGGGGGCAACTGGAGACCAGGCTTGGGAAACCAGCCGGTTGTCCACTTTTTCTGTGGATGCTGCCAAGGTCAGCACCCAGCCTTGGTACTACTGGGATGAGGAGGCAGGCTGCCTCGTGGAGTGGACTTCCCCAGAAGAGACTGGCAGTCTCCCGTATTGGTTGGCGCTGCGCAGAGAGCTGAGGAGCTGGGATTGTGCAGACGCTGCTTCAGCCGGAGCGTGGGAGAGTGAGACGGTAGTCCCTGGAGGAGAGGGACGTTGGAGTAATTTACAAGGCCAAGGCCAAGTACTGCAGTATGGAATACGGGCTGTGACGGGTATAGCCAAAGGTTGGGTCGCCAGTGCTTCGGAGGGATCGGGCCCGTCTGTCGCCGGACCTCAAGGTGCACAGGCCACGCAGGAGATGGCACCCGGCATGTTGGAGGAGGAGGTGGAGAGAGCTGATCACCGCTAGAGAGCCTGGGAGGAGAGTTTGCTCCAGCCAACAGGATAAGAAGAGCGGGAACCAGACTCCAGCATCCTGGTTGAAGATCGCTCCCAAGCCTTGGAGTCACAAATGGAGGTGATGCGAGAGGACTTAGCACAGGCCACCTATCTCATTGGTCTGTTGGTCCAGGGAGAAGCTGGAGAGATGGGGCCAGTGCCGGGACCGCCGGTTCAGCCAAGACCAGGGTCTGCCGTCAGGCCAATCCAACCAAGAGGCCTGGCCCGACTGCTCCTTGCTCTGCTGGTGCCCAGATCGTACGCGGCAGCCCGCCCCACAGGCTCCGGGGCTGCCAATTCCTCTACCACTTCCGCTGGGACCAGCAAGGCCTGCCGCGGCTGGGGGGGGCGCGCCTGCTGGGCCAGTGCCAGAGGCCCCAGTGATACCGCCAGCCGGCCTCGTAGTACCGACCGGGGCGGTTGCCCCAACAGGACCTGGACCTGCTGCCCCACGAGGGGCTGCTCCTCGCCGCACGGTCCAGTGCCGCGGCCGCCACAGCCAAGGCCGCCACCGGGTCTGGGAGGAGCCGGGCCAGTGGGTCAACCTCAAGCCCCGCTCCACCCACAACCGCGTCCAAGGGTCCAAGGGGGTGCTGTTAAGACCCATGCTCGGAGCAGGAGTGCTGTTTCAGCTGCCACCGCCAGTGTCGCCCCGGCCAAGGGCTCCTGCGCCACGAATGCCGCCCTTGCAGCCAGTCCAGCCCGCAAAAGCAATGGCAGCTGGGGGAACCAAGCTGCCTATGGGATGGATTAAGCTGGAAGCAACTTTTGATGGGGACCCCCGTAAATTGGGATTCTTCGTCGTTCAAGCCTTACAATTTTTTAATCAGTGGGGCCACCTTTCCCCAAACGAGGAAAGCTGAGTGATGCATTTAGCGGCCCACTTGGAGGGCGTCGCCGTTGAGTGGTATGTGACCCTTTATTATTTGGGGGGCCCTGGAATTGGGAAGTTTGCAGGCCTTCCTTGCGGCACTGAGAGCCCAGTATGAAGATCCACTGGAGGGGGAGAGGGCCCACACTGAGCTCCAGACCCTGCGCAAGGGTCCCAATCTGTGAGAGACTACACGGCCAAGTTTCGGCAGTTGGCTGCGAGGTGTCTGTATTACGAGGAGGGAACAAAAGCGATGCTGTTCCTTAATGGGATGAACCCCAAGCTGCTCGGTTGAGCTCTGATGCAAGATGACCCCCCAACGCTCCTGGGTTGGATACAACTAGCATGTGAAGTAGAAAACTGCACCCAAGTTGTCCGGCTAGAAGAAAGACAACAAGCCACAGGAACCCGGCGAGCCCTGCCAGCTGCGAGAGGAGGGCAGGGTGCTTCTGCGGCAAGAGGGGCCAGAGAGATGCGTTGGAGACAGGGTCTGTGTCTACAGTGTGGCAACAGTGGGCATTTCACAGAACAATGCCCTCTCTGTGCGCAAGCTCATCCACCACCACCAGCTCGTCCCGTCCCGTCCCCACGAGCCAGCAGAGGTTGAGGGACGACTAAGTGAGGGTGTCCGGAGACGGGATTGGAAGCTGAGGAAGTGTCAAGGGAGTTTGACGCCCAGCTTCAGGATCCTGAAACCGCCAGCCTGCTGTCGGGAAACGAGATGGATCTGTTGTGAGGAGGCCCCAACGGCAGACTGAAGAGAAGACCACCCTGGAGGAGGTGAGAGAAAGAGGGGCCATACTATTTATCCCAGTCACGCTAGTGAACCCGAAAAGGGGGACCCATGTCCAAGTGCAAGCTTTAATGGATTCAGGATGCTCCCGAGACATTATTGCACCGGTGTTAGTTAATGGTCTAGGGTTGGAAGCCCATGAACTGAAAGTCCCAATTATTATCGAGCAGATGGACGGCTCTAGCATGAATCCAGCTGGTCTAGAGACAGAGGGGGTGCCCACGGGGATGGGCAAGCATTGGGAAAGTTGCTCTTATGTTATGAGTCAAGCACCCAAGTATCCACTCTTCCTGGGCAGTAGATGGCTTTGGGACCACGACCCTTATATTAATTGGGCAAAAGGAATTATTGCCTTTGATCGAGAGTATTGCCAGAAACATCATTGGAGATTGGAGTGGGGCGGGGAGGCCCTGGCGAACATGGGGGTTGCCCTTTTATCCACGGAGGAGATAAATCTTATCCTTCTAGAGTACCGGGACATGGCTCAAGCCTTTAGTGAGGAGGAAGCGGATAGCCTGCCGCCTTATCGGAATACAGACTGTGCCATTGAGTTAATCCCAGGGGAAAGACTTCCCAAAGGGAAATTGTATACCATGAGCCCGGCAGAGAGACAGGAGCTCAGAAAGTTCATAGATAAGAACTTGGAGAGGGGCTTCATCCGACCTGCCAGCTCCCTGCATGCGGCCCCTGTTTTGTTTGTGAAGAAAAAGGATGGGGGGCTCAGGCTTTGCACAGGCTTTCGAGGCATCAGTGCTGTATCTATGACCAACGCCTATCCGATTCCGTTAATCAGAGACCTGCTCCGTGTGGTGACGCAGGGTAAGATCTTTTCAAAATTAGACCTCAAGGATGCTTACTTTCATGTCAGGATAAGGGAAGGGGATGAATGGAAAACCACTTTTAATACCCCCTTAGGCCAATAGGAATATCTCGTAATGCCGTTTGGCTTAAAAGGGGCCCCTTCGGTTTACATGACGATGATCAATGAAGTTCTGCATGAATTTTTATATAAGGGGGTCGTTGTTTACCTAGATGATGTGCTAATTTATTCAGAAAGTAAAGAGGAGCATGTGAAACTAGTCCGAAAAGTGTTAGCCGCCCTGATGCGCCACAAGCTCCTAATCAAACTGTCCAAACGTGAGTTCCATAAAAAAGAGTTGGATTATTTGGGCTATTGTATCTCGGGGAAAGGATTAAAAATGGACCCTGCTAAAGTCAGAGCAGTGCAGGACTGGCAGACGCCCACCACCCGAAAGCAATTGCAATCATTCCTGGGATTTGCTCATTTTTACAGACAGTTGATTGAAGGCTTTGCCCAAATCGCCCTCCGTCTAACGGATTTGCTTAAAACAAAAGGGAGAGGGGAGCCAGCCAATAAGCCAATGGCTAAACTCGGGTGGGGCCCAGACTGTCAGTGGGCGTTCGACATGTTAAAGGACCGTTTTACCACAGAGCCAGTTCTGCAGCACTCCAACGAGAACTGAGCCTTCATAGTTCAAGTGGATGCCAGTGACTCAGCCATTTGGGGGCATTCTCATGCAGGAGGGGGAAGATGGCAAAGTACGGCCGTGTGTGTATTTGTCCCATAAGTTCACAGAAGCAGAACAAAACTGGAGTGTGTGGGAGAAGGAAGCGTTTGCCGTAAAAATTGCCCTCACCACCTGGTGCCACTGGCTGGAGGGAGCGCGGCACCCGTTTCAGGTGTGGACAGATCACAAAAACCTAGAGGCGCTCCACACGCCCCGGCATCTCAATGCTAAGCAACTTCGCTGGGCAGAGTTCTTTTCAAAGTTTGACTTCACTTTAAATTTTTTACCGGGCAAGTCTAACTTTCTGGTGGATGCTCTCTTGTGCATGCCCCAACATCAGAGCAGAAGGGAGGAGACTATTGACACAGTATTTCCCCCCACCCAGTTGGGAAGAGCAGTTACTACACGTAGCCAAGCAACCAAAAAACAAGATAGCCTCGAGGGGTGGAAAGCAAAAGTGAAAAGTGAAGTGGAAAAGGAGGGGGAGCAAGCGCCCACAGAGAAAATGACACAAACGGCTGCTGGAGAGTGGGTGAAGGGAGACAAGTTAGACATCCCAGCTAGCTTGAGGAAAGAGGTGCTGCAACAATGTCACGACGCTTGGACCGCTGGCCATTTTGGATACCTAAAAATGTTGCATTTAGTACAGAGACAATTCTGGTGGCCCAGTATCAGGAAGGATATGTCCCAATAAGTGGCGTCCTGCCATACTTGTATCATGGCGAAACCTAGGAGGGGAAAGCCCCTGGGGCTGTTACAACCCCTGGAAACCCCCTCCAGGCCCTGGGACGTCATCTCCATGGATTTTATCAAAGAGCTGCCCCATCTAAGGGTTGCACATGCATTTTAGTAGTGGTGGATTTGTTCTCAAAACAAGCTCATTTTATTCCTTGCACCACTATACCGACTGCTAAAAAGCTGGCCATCTTGTTCATGAAGCACATTGTAAGGCTGCATTCTTTTCCTTCCAAGATGATCTCGGATCGAGGCGTTCAATTTGTTGCCAACTTCTGGCAGGAGCTTTTACAAGTGGTGGGCATTGAACCAGGATTCAGCTCCGTCCATCATCCCGAGAGCGACGGGCACGGAAAGAACGAATCAGGTGTTAGAAGAGTTCCTCTGATGTTATATTAATTTTCGGCAAGATAACGACTCAAATTCTGCATCTGGCTGAGTACGCCTATAACAATTTGGTTCACAGCTCAACAGGAGAGACCCCCTTTAAAATTGTACATGGGTATGAAGGATTAGCATTCCCCTTTGAAGGACAGCCAGAATCCAAACGTGCGGGGGACTTAGGGGAATGGTGGATCTCCCTCACAGAGCAATGGACTATTATCCAAAAGACTTGGACCAAAGCAAAAGCAGACTACAAAAAGTATGCCGATCGCCATCGTGTGGCGCAATGGGAATTGCACCCTGGAGACAAAGTTTATGTTTCTACTAAGAATTTCAGATCAGAGCAACCCAGTAAAAAGCTGGGGCTAAAGTATCTAGGACCTTTCCCAATTAAGCGAGAAATCAACAATGTGACAGTAGAATTGGAATTACCAAAGAATCTACACCAAGCCCACCCCACCTGCTCAAAAAGGCACCTTCCCCAGATGAATGGCATCCAGAAAAGCCAGTGCCTCATCCAACGGTAATAGATGGCCAAATCCACTACAAGATAGATTCTGGATTCTAAACGCAGACACAACAAGACTTTTTACCTGGTCAGGTGGAAGGACTTTGAGGAAGGGTTTTGTGAATGGGTGGAGGCTTCTCATGTAGATTCCCCTAAGCCAATCACTAAATTCCACAAGAAATATCCTGAGAAAGCGGGGGCTGAAGGGTGAGGGGAAGGGCCTTAAGGGAGGCAGAATGTCAGAGTGTCAGTTTGCTCGTCAATTCTCTAACCAGAGTTACGCCATATTATTTTGCTATAATCTGTAGGTGTTTAGTTTTTCTCCCTCTTGGCCCAGGTGGTGCCCAGGTCGCATATAGCCATGGGAGTGAAATGTTCTTATCAGCCCGTTCCAGCCGAAGACCTTGACGTCTTCCCATGCCTTCACAGACAGGACTAAGGGGGGAGGCTGGGAATGGGTGTTTGAAGAGTTGTAACTTTAATTTTATGTGTCATTCTCAACAAAGCTTTCGTTCAGCCAAGGGTCTTATGCCTTTGGATTGTGGACACCTGTATCCTGAGCATAGTCTTCCAATAAACCTGTTGAAACCAAGGAACCTTGTGCTTCTTGCCAAAGGGGGGAGACAGACTCTAGATAACTGGGATTCCGTAGTCTGACACTGGCATACAGATGGAAGGCCCAGAGATATGGATTCTCTCTCGATGAGACGACTGGGCACATGTTCCTCAAGTGTCGGAAGAGGCAATGCTAGTTGGGCATTATAGTTCTGAAAGGCGGAGCCAGCGGAGATCGCTCCGGAGTGGACAGCTTCTCTCACAGCCCTCTGGCTGCGAGAGGGCCAGCCAGCCCCACCCTGTAGGCAAGGCTGAAACTGCCACAGCTGGATGCTAAGGGTGGAGAAGAGCCCAGGTATCCCGGAATGGGCTGTTGGACATGTCAACTGGTAAGAGGGTCGGGCAGCCCTGGAAAGGTTGGACCCTGGGAGAGGGACAGGGAACCTATGCGGGGTGAGCCTGGGGGTGGGTGAAGTGAGAAGGTAGGTAGGCGGAGCTCAGCTATGATTCGACACAAACGGTCTTCACTGAGCCTGCCCAGCTGCCCGAGGACTGCGTCTATCAGTTATTTCTTGTCTGCAAAATGGCTGGAAGGCAGGATAAAAGGAGACAGAGAGAATGGTCCTTTACCCTTTGGCTTTTTTCTGCATGCAGCTGGGCTGGAGGAGGAGGAGGAGAATTCCTCCTCCTCGATGATTTCATCCAGCACCTGAGAGAGAGAGAATACATTGTAATATTTTGCAAGTAAATCAGTTTCTGTCTTTTATTCCTGCTGGTCAATGTGGCGTTTGAGTGTTGGTGACTGTGGGTTGAAATGAGGCCTCTGGACGGGTGAGCGGAGGGCGCTGTGATGGGAGGGTGGCTGGACCTTGCGGACTGGAGGGAACTGCAGTTGGCAGCCAGCATGCTGAGAGAAAGCATTCATTCTGGATAAGTCCAGCCAACTTGGCAAAAAACCCGAAGGGGGTCCCATTCTGCCAAGTTCAGGGTGGGCAGCCGTGTTGGTCTGCAGAGGAGGAATGGAGTCCGATGGCTCCAAAGAGACCAACAGGGTTTTTAAGGTATGAGGTTTTGAGGGTCAGAGCCCCCCCTCTTCAGAATAAATGGACATCAATCAGACTTGCAAAGCCACAACCCCCCCCCCCAAAACAGTGGGAATGTTCCAGAACATTCCATTGCTGACCTAGGGGTGGCTCTCCTCAGACAGAGAAACTTCTAGGGGTGGGCACAACAACGTGAGGGTGCTGAAATGGAGTTCGTTCACAAATTCAGAACAATGGACCTCCCCATCCTTGGGCAGAGGATTCTTATCTCATCACAGGTGCTAATTTCTGCTCTAATCGAGCTTCCCTGAACGTTCACATCCTAATGCCCTCTCTTGTAACCACCCTCCCACCTTCTGGCTGGGATGTAAAGGCTCAAGGATTTCCATTCCTACTCATAGCTGAAGAAGAGAGCTGTGACTCTCAGAAGCTGACCCCGGGACCTTGTGTGTCTCGAAGGTGTCGCTGGACTCAACTCCTGCTGTGCTACCAGGCAGGGTAGGAAATTTCTCCCCAGCCTCATCAAAGGCACTCCCCCAAAGTGGAGCTTATGGGCATAGTGATTCCTGCTGCTAATTCCCCAGGAGCTCTCCACATTTGCTCCCAAAGAGGATGTGGCTGGCTAAGAATTCCCACCTCCATTCCCAATGAAGAGAACTTTTCCTGGCTTCAGCAGACATGTCTGCCATTGAAAGATGATGACAACGGGCACGCATCTATCTCACCCACGCTTCTGCCTCATCTCCCTGGCCTGGACTGACGAGGGATTGGGAATCGTGGCCAGAGGGCTCCTTGGGCTCCCTCCCTTACTTCCTTCCCATCTCCTGAGGAGCAGTGAGATCTAAGTGGATGAGTCTCTTTGTTGACTAACTCCTTTACTCACCATAACTGAGCCACTGCAGATTTTGCGAGTTGGTACTGTGGATGAAAATAACAACACAATCAGTGATTCTGCATTGGCAAGCTCATTGCTAGTTCAGATTCTGTGGGACATCAACCATCCCTGCTTTGAGGTCTCCATGCCCGACATAAAGCTGGAGAGATTATCCCCCTTTCGAGCCTACGACAGGCAGAAATCCCCCAAATCTCTCCTTCATGTCCTTGGATTTTCTGTTAACAAAGAGAGGGGCACTGTGTCTGCTTAGTGTGGGGAAATCATCCTAAGTTTGGAAAGTGAAAGAAGGAAAACAATCCTTGCCCAGCAGAGGAGCCTCTGCATTGGCCCATCCCGTCCACCTGCAGGAATTTCCCAACCGGGACCTAGCAATCCTGCAAAGCTCCATATTCAAAGGCACCTCTGCCTCTTCCCTTGCCACTCGCCACCCTCAAGCTTCCAGGTAATGTGCAGAAGGGATTCCTGATTTTCTATATTGTACTCCCACATCAATACCATACTGGCTCTCAGGATCACAGTCAAGAGAAAAAGATTCTCTAGAGGGAGTTTTTGAAAGAACTTTGAAATCTCAAAATCTGCTTGAGATGCCGATGGTAGATTTCATCCTGGCCTACAGATGGAAGGCCCAGAGATACGGATTCTCTCTCGATGAGACGACTGGGCACATGTTCCTCAAGTGTCGGAAGAGGCAATGCTAGCTGGGCATTGTAGTTCTGAAAGGCTGAGCAAGTGGAGATCGCTCCGGAGTGGACAGCTTCTCTCACAGCCCTCTGGCTGCGAGAGGGCCAGCCAGCCCCACCCTGTAGGCGAGGCTGAAACTGCCACAGCTGGACCCTAAGGGTGGAGAAGAGCCCAGGTATCCAGGCTGTTGGACATGTCAACTGGTAAGAGGGGCGGGCAGCCCTGGAAAGGTTGGAGCCTGGGGGAGGGACAGGGAACCTATGCTGGGTGAGCCTGGGGGTGGGTGAGAAGAGAAGGGAGGGAGGCGGAGCTCAGCTATGATTCGACACACACGGTCTTCATTGAGCCTGCACAGCTGCCCGAGGGCTGCATCTATCAGTTATTTCTCATCTGCAAAATGGCCCTGATGTGTTCCCTATCTGCCACAGGAGAACAGCCTCCGGAGGAATGTTCTTTTTTTTCTCTGCGGGTAAAAGAAGGGAGTGCTGATTACTTCAGAGTATCTGATCTCCCCCCTTCCCCCCTTCAGTTCTCCTGGCAGAGTCCCTTGGGTTGCAAAGGGGGGCTGCCCGGGTTACCCTCAAATCTTCTGCCTTGAGCTTCTTGGATAGAAGGCAGGATAAAAGGAGAAAGAGAGAATGGTCCTTTACCCTTTTTTTTTCTCCCGGCTCTTTTGGTGGAGGCGGAGATGAACTCCGCCTCTGTTATTATTTCATCCTGAACCTGAGAGAGAGAAGACATCGTATTATTTTGCAAGTAAATCAGTTTCTGTCTTTTATTCCTGCTGGTCAATGTGGCGTTTGAGTGTTGGTGACTGTGGGTTGAAATGAGGCCTCTGGACGGGTGAGCGGAGGGCGCTGTGATGGGAGGGTGGCTGGACCTTGCGGACTGGAGGGAACTGCAGTTGGTAGCCAGCATGCTGAGAGAAAGCATTCATTCTGGATAAGTCCAGCCAACTTGGCAAAAAACCCAAAGGGGGTCCCATTCTGCCAAGTTCAGGGTGGGCAGCCGTGTTGGTCTGCAGAGCAGGAATGGAGTCCGATGGCTCCAAAGAGACCAACAGGGTTTTGAGGGTATGAGGTTTCGAGGGTCAGAGACCCCCCTCTTCAGAATAAAAGGACATCAATCAGACTTGCAAAGCCACAACCCCCCCCCAAAACCAGTGGGAATGTTCCAGAACATTCCATTGCTGACCTAGGGGTGGCTCTCCTCAGACAGAGAAACTTCTAGGGGTGGGCACAACAACGTGAGGGTGGTGAAATGGAGTACGTTCACAAATTCAGAACAATTGACCTCCCCAGCCCAGGGCAGAGGATTCTTATCTCATCAAAGGTGCTAATTTCTGCTCTAATCGAGCTTCCCTGAACGTTCACATCCTAATGCCCTCTCTTGTAACCACCCTCCCACCTTCTGGCTGGGATGTAAAGGCTCAAGGATTTCCATTCCTACTCATAGCTGAAGAAGAGAGCTGTGACTCTCAGAAGCTGACCCCGGGACCTTGAAGGTCTCGAAGGTGTCGCTGGACTCAACTCCTGCTGTGCTACCAGACAGGGCAGGAAATTTCTCCCCAGCCTCATCAAAGGCACTCCCCCAAAGTGGAGCTCATGGGCATCGGGATTCCTGCTGCTAATTCCCCAGGAGCTCTCCACATTTGCTCCCAAAGAGGATGTGGCTGGCTAAGAATTCCCACCTCCATTCCCAATGAAGAGAACTTTCTCTGGCTTCAGCAGACATGTCTGCCATTGGAAGATGACGACGATGGGCACGCATCTATCTCACTCCACGCTTCTGCCTCATCTCCCTGGCCAGGAGTGACGAGGAATTGGGAATCGTGGCCAGAGGGCTCCTTGGGCTCCCTCCCTTACTTCCTTCCCATCTCCTGAGGAGCAGTGAGATCTAAGTGGATGAGCCTCTTAGTTGACTAACTCCTTTACTCACCGTCACCAAGATGCTGAATATCACATCTGATGAATCTGTGGATGAAAATAACAACACAATCAGTGATTCTGCATTGGCAAGCTCATTGCTAGTTCGGATTCTGTGGGACATCAACGATCCCTGCTTTGAGGTCTCCATGCCCGTCACAAAGCTGGAGAGATTTTCCCCCTCTCGTTCCTGAGACAGGCAGAAATCCCCCAAATCTCTCCTTCATGTCCTTGGATTTTCTGTTAACAAAGAGAGGGGCACTGTGTCTGCTTAGTGTGGGGAAATCATCCTAAGTTTGGAAAGTGAAAGAAGGAAAACAATCCTTGCCCAGCAGAGGAGCCTCTGCATTGGCCCATCCTGTCCACCTGCAGGGATTTCCCAACCGGGACCTAGCAATCCTGCAAAGCTCCATATTCAAAGGCACCTCTGCCTCTTCCCTTGCCACTCGCCACCCTCAAGCTTCCAGGTAATGTGCAGAAGGGATTCCTGATTTTCTATATTGTACTCCCACATCAATACCATACTGGCTCTCAGAATCACAGTCAAGAGAAAAAGATTCTCTAGAGGGAATTTTTGAAAGAACTTTGAAATCTCAAAATCTGCTTGAGATGCCGATGGTAGATTTCATCCTGGCCTACAGATGGAAGGCCCAGAGATACGGATTCTCTCTCGATGAGACGACTGGGCACATGTTCCTCAAGCGTCGGAAGAGGCAATGCTAGCTGGGCATTGTAGTTCTGAAAGGCTGTGCCAGTGGAGATCGCTCCAGAGTGGACAGCTTCTCTCACAGCCCTCTGGCTGCGAGAGGGCCAGCCAGCCCCACCCTGTAGGCGAGGCTGAAACTGCCACAGCTGAAAGTTAAGGGTGGAGAAGAGCCCAGGTATCCAGGCTGTTGGACATGTCAACTGGTAAGAGGGGCGGGCAGCCCTGGAAAGGTTGGAGCCTGGGGGAGGGACAGGGAACCAATGCGGGGTGAGCCTGGGGGTGGGTGAGGAGAGAAGGGAGGGAGGCGGAGCTCAGCTATGATTCGACACACACGGTCTTCATTGAGCCTGCACAGCTGCCCGAGGGCTGCGTCTTTCAGTTATTTCTCGTCTGCAAAATGGCCCTGAGGTGTTCCCTATCTGCCGCAGGAGAACAGCCTCTGGAGGAATGTTCTTTTTTTCTCTGCGGGTAAAAGAAAGGAGTGCTGATTGCTTCAGAGTATCTGGTCTCCCCCCTTCCCCCCTTCAGTTCTCCTGGCAGAGTCCCTTGGGTTGCAAAGGGGGGCTGCCCAGGCCACCCTCAAATCTTCTGCCTTGAGCTTCTTGGATAGAAGGCAGGATAAAAGGAGAAAGAGAGAATGGTCCTTTACCCTTTGCCTTTTGGGGGCAGGAGGCTGGGCGGGAGGCGTGGATTTCCGCCTCCACGCTGATGTTACTCATAACCTGAGAGAGAGAAGACATCGTATTATTTTGCAAGTAAATCAGTTCCTGTCTTTTATTCCTGCTGCTCAATGTGGCGCTTGAGTATTGGTGACTGTGGGTTGAAATGAGGCCTCTGGACGGGTGAGCGGAGGGCGCTGTGATGGGAGGGTGGCTGGACCTTGCGGACTGGAGGGAACTGCAGTTGGCAGCCAGCATGCTGAGAGAAAGCATTCATTCTGGATAAGTCCAGCCAACTTGGCAAAAAACCCAAAGGGGGTCCCATTCTGCCAAGTTCAGGGTGGGCAGCCGTGTTGGTCTGCAGAGCAGGAATGGAGTCCGATGGCTCCAAAGAGACCAACAGGGTTTTTAAGGTATGAGGTTTTGAGGGTCAGAGCCCCCCCTCTTCAGAATAAATGGACATCAATCAGACTTTCAAAACCACAACCCCCAGAAACCAGTGGGAATGTTCCAGAACATTCCATTGCTGACCTAGAGGTGGCTCTCCTCAGACAGAGAAACTTCAAGGGGTGGGCAAAACCTGAGGATGCTGAAATGGAGTTCGTTCACAAATTCAGAACAATGGACCTCCCCAGCCTTGGGCAGAGGATTCTTATCTCATCACAGGTGCTAATTTTTGCTCTAATCGAGCTTCCCTGAACGTTCACATCCTAATGCCCTCTCTTGTAACCACCCTCCCACCTTCTGGCTGGGATGTAAAGGCTCAAGGATTTCCATTCCTACTCCTATCTGAAGAAGAGAGCTGTGACTCTCAGAAGCTGACCCCGGGACCTTGTAGGTCTCGAAGGTGTCTCTGGGCTCCAATCCTGCTGTGCTACCAGGCAGGGTAGGAAATTTCTCCCCAGCCTCATCAAAGGCACTCCCCCAAACTGGAGCTCATGGGCATAGTGATTCCTGCTGCTAATTCCCCAAGAGCTCTCCACATTTGCTCCAAAAGAGGATGTGGCTGGCTAAGAATTCCCACCTCCATTCCCAAAGAAGAGAACTTTTTCTGGCTTCAGCAGACATGGCTGCCATTGGAAGATGACGACGATGGGAACGCATCTATCTCACCCCACGCTTCTGCCTCATCTCCCTGGCTTGGACTGACGTGGGATTGGGAATCGTGGCCAGAGGGCTCCTTGGGCTCCCTCCCTTAATTCCTTCCCATCTCCTGAGGAGCAGTGAGATCTAAGTGGATGAGCCTCTTCGTCGACTAACTCCTTTACTCACCTTAACTGTCCGACTGCGAGATGGAACTGTGGATGAAAATAACAACACAATCAGTGATTCTGCATTGGCAAGCTCATTGCTAGTTCGGATTCTGTGGACATCAACGATCCCTGCTTTGAGGTCTCCATGCCCAACACAAACCTGGAGAGATTTTTATTTTATTTATTTATTTATTTATTTATTCAATTTATATACCGCCCATCCCAAGGGGCTCTGGGCGGTGAACAGTTAAAATCGATAAAAACAAAAACTAAAATCAATATACAAATAATAAAACAAATTAACAAAGTGCAGTGGTGGGGAGAACCCTCCCCCACCCCAAAGGTGGGAGGCCGACATGGCACCGCCCCCTTCAATCACCAAACGCCTGTCGGAACAGCTCTGTCTTACAGGCCCGGCGGAACGATAATATGTCCCGCTGGGCCCGGGTTTCCATTGACAGAGCGTTCCACCAGGCTGGGGCCAGGACTGAAAAGGCCCTGGCCCTGGTTGAAGCGAGGCGGGCTTCCTTAGGGCCGGGGACCACAAGTAAATATTTGTTCGCTGATCGGAGCGATCTCCGGGGAACGTACAGGGAGAGGCGGTCCCAAAGATATGCCGGTCCCAACCCACTCAGGGCTTTAAAGGTAAGAACCAACACTTTGAACCTGATTCGGAATTCAACCGGAAGCCAGTGCAGCTGGCGCAGGACAGGTGTGATGTGTGACTGGTAAGGTATACCAGTCAGGACCCGTGCCGCCGCATTCTGGACCAGTTGTAGTTTCTGGATCAGGCCCAAGGGTAGCCCAGCGTAGAGTGAGTTACAGTAATCTAGCCTGGAGGTGACCGTTGTGTGGATCACTGTAGCCAGGTCCTGGGGTGTCAGGTAGGGGGCAAGTTGCCTGATCTGATGAAGATGGAAAAATGCAGACTTGGCAACCGCCGTGAGCTGGGCCTCCATCGATAGGGAGGCATCCAGGAGCACACCCAGACTCTTTACCACTGGCAAAGTTGCCAGTGGTGTCCCATCCAGGACAGGGAGCTGGATACCAACATCTGGCAGCCCCCGTCCCAGCTGCAGGACCTCCGTCTTCACTGGGTTCAATTTCAGCCTGCTCTGTTTCAACCATGCCGTCACAGCCTCCAAAGCTCTGGCCAGATTGTCTGGGGCCGTGTCTGGCCGGCCGTCCATCAACAGAAAAAGTTGGGTGTCATCTGCGTATTGATGACAACCCAGCCCAAACCTCCGCACCAACTGGGCGAGGGGGCGCATATAGATGTTGAATAACATCGGGGAGAGTATCGCCCCTTGGGGAACCCCGCACACCAAAGGGTG
This sequence comes from Eublepharis macularius, assembly GCF_028583425.1. NCBI lineage: Eukaryota > Metazoa > Chordata > Lepidosauria > Squamata > Eublepharidae > Eublepharis > Eublepharis macularius. The sequence continues at coordinate 189,240,875 of NC_072792.1, forward strand.
ACGGGCCGATAGATCTCCCCCGAGTGCCACCCTCTGTCCCCGACCCTGGAGAAAGGAGACCAGCCACTGTAAGACTGTCCCCCTAATCCCCACGTCGGCAAGGCGGCTGGCCAACAAATCATAGTCAACCGTGTCAAACGCTGCTGTGAGATCAAGTAACACAAGCAGCGCTGACCCGCCTCGATCCAGATGCTTGCGAAGGTCGTCTGTGAGGGCAACCAAGGCTGTCTCCGTCCCATGGCCAGGACGGAAGCCAGACTGGAATGGGTCCAGGACTAGAGCATCATTCAGGAATTCCTGCAGTTGTACCGCCACCGCCCGCTCAATCACCTTGCCCAGGAACGGGAGGTTCGACACTGGGCGGTAACTGGACGGGTTGGTGGGGTCCAAAGATGTTTTTTTCAGGAGAGGCTGCACTACCGCCTCCTTTAACGCTCCTGGAAAAACCATAGAGCTCAGGGAGATGTTAACAATGGCCTCCACCAGCCAGGATGGGCAGGGGTCCAGAGGACAGGTGGTTGGCCTCATCCCCTGCAGGATCCTGTCAACATCGTCCTGAGAGAGCAGCCTGAAAGGATCTAATACGGACCCAGAAGACGGCCAAGGGGTCTCCAGTTCCCTTACTGTATCAACAGTGGGCGGCAGGCCACGGCGAAGGGACAAGATTTTGCCCACAAAATAGCTTGCAAAAGCCTCGCAGCCAATAGTCGAATTAAGAATTTGGTGGTCTCCCTGAGAGAGGGAGACCAAGGACCGAACTGTTCGAAATAATTGAGCCGGGCGTGAGCTAGCGGATGCAATGGAAGCAGCAAAGAAATCCCTCTTTGCTGCTTTCACTGCCACCTCATAGGCTTTCATAAACGTCCTATAAGATGTTCTTGCCTCTTCGTCGCGCCCCTGCCTCCACACTCGCTCTAGTCGTCTCAGAGACCGCTTCATCTGGCGAAGCTCCTCGGTAAACCAAGGAGCTACCCGTTTGCGGGCTCGGAGAGGACGGCAGGGGGCAATAGCGTCGATGGCTTCGGAAAGACGGCCATGCCAATCATCCACCAGCTCATCTAACGTACTGCCAGGGGGCATCGGATCCTGCAGAGCCGCCTGGAAACCAATTGGATCCATAAGCCTCCGCGGGCGAGCGTAAATCCGCTCACCGCCCACCCGGGAAAGGAGCGGCATGCTCAGACGAGCCTTCAGAACAAAGTGATCTGACCATGGCACTGCATCATAGGCATCCAGGACCACCATCATCCCTGCCCCAAAAATCAAATCCAGCGTGTGACCTGCTTGATGCGTGGGAGCTGAAACAAACTGGGAGAGTCCTAGGGCCGCCATGGAAGACACTAGGTCAATGGCCTGCATGGAGGCATCGTCGTCAGCATGGACGTTGAAATCCCCGAGAACCAAAAGTTTTGGGAATTCCAAGGCCCAGCTGGCCACCGCCTCCAAGAGACCAGACAGGGAAGATGCAGGTGCAGTAGGCGGTCGGTACACCACGCATATTGCCAACCTCTCCTCGGCGTCCAACGCTAGGCCCACACAATCGATGCCAGTAATTTTTGGGGTGGGGAGTGGTCTGAAGGAGAAAGACTCCCGAATGAGCAAAGCCACGCCTCCCCCCCGACCACTTGTCCGGGACTGGTGGAGGACTGTACAACCTGGGGGGGGGCTAATTCTTTCAAAGCGACCGTCTCGTCCTCCCTCACCCAGGTCTCGGTCACGCAAGCCAGGTCCACATTCAAGGCTGCAAGATAATCTTGCAGCGTTTTGGTCTTATTATTTATGGACCTGGCATTGCCCAGCGCCAGTGTCGGAGAGTGGCTTAATATCCTAGCCCCACAACAGGTATATCTTGGGATGGGACGCAGATTGGAAGGGCACCGAGCCCTACCATGTCTCAATGCCCTTCCTTTCCATAATCTGCTCCCACCACCATACCTCCCGCGTCCCCGGATCACTGGGATCCTCGACCCCAAGCCGGCCTCCTCACCAATGATCATAGTGCTAACCCACCACCCTCACAAAATCAACAGCCCACCAACTATCACAGACTAAACTATCAAACATACACAAAACCCCAATACCCTACCAATTAACAACATAGACTACAATAACTAACACACATAGCGACGGGCAGAAATCATGCCTGTGACAGGCAGAAATCCCCCAAATCTCTCCTTCGCTTTGATGCCCTCAGATTTGCTGTTAACAAAGAGAGGGGAACTGTGTCTGCTTAACATGTCCTAAGTTTGGAAAGTGAAAGAAGAAAAACAATCCTTGCCCAGCAGAGGAGTGCCTCTGCATTGGCCCACCCCGTCCACTTTTGACTGCTGGCCCTGGGCAGGGTGCAGGCCTTGTGAGGCTGAGAAACTGAGGCACAGGCAGAGGGAGTACTGGAGAAAGCTGCCAGGGGAGGTTTGCCAACCACCATGTGGACTGGGGCATGTGTGTGTGTGTGTGTGGAGATCTTCTGGATTAACTACTGATCACCAGATTACCGAAATAAGATCCCAGGAGAAAGTGGTCGCTTTGGAGGGAAGACTCCAAAAGCAACACCTACTGGCTCCACCCGTCCACCTGCAGGAATTTCCCAACCGGGACCTAGCAATCCTGCCAAGCTCCATATTCTGGCCAACACAGAGAATCAGCAGGGCAGCGCCTCTGCCTCTTCCCTTGCCACTCGCCACCCTCAAGCTTCCAGGTAATGTGCAGAAGGGATTCCTGATTTCCTGTATTGTACTCCCACATCAATACCATACTGGCTCTCAGGATCACAGTCAAGAGTGAAAGATTCTCTAGAGGGAGTTTTTGAAAGAACTTTGAAATCTCAAAATCTCCTTGAGATGCCAATGGTAGATTTCATCCTGGCCTACAGATGGAAGGCCCAGAGATATGGGTTACCCTCAAACCTTCTGCCTTGAGCTTCTTGGATGGAAGGCAGGATAAAAGGAGAAAGAGATAATGGTCCTTTACCCTTTGGCATTCTCCTGCAGGAGGCTGGGCTGGAGGAGGAGGAGAATTCCTCCTCCATGATGACATTTTCTGGAACCTGAGAGAGAGAAGACATTGTAATATTTTGCAAGTAAATCAGTTCCTGTCTTTTATTCCTGCTGCTCAATGTGGCGTTTGAGTATTGGTGACTGTGGGCTGAAATGAGGCCTCTGGACGGGTGAGCGGAGGGCGCTGTGATGGGAGGGTGGCTGGACCTTGCGGACTGGAGGGAACTGCAGTTGGTAGCCAGCATGCTGAGAGAAAGCATTCATTCTGGATAAGTCCAGCCAACTTGGAAGACCAACAGGGGGTCCCATTCTGCCAAGTTCAGGGTGGGCAGCCGTGTTGGTCTGCAGAGCAGGAATGGAGTCCGATGGCTCCAAAGAGACCAACAGGGTTTTGAGGGTATGAGGTTTCGAGGGTCAGAGCCCCCCCTCTTCAGAATAAAAGGACATCAATCAGACTTGCAAAGCCACAACCCCCCCCCCCAAACCAGTGGGAATGTTCCAGAACATTCCATTGCTGACCTAGAGGTGGCTCTCCTCAGACAGAGAAACTTCAAGGGGTGGGCACAACAACGTGAGGATGCTGAAATGGAGTTCGTTCAGAAATTCAGAACAATGGACATCCCCAGCCCAGGGCAGAGGATTCTTATCTTATCACAGGTGCTAATTTCTGCTCTAGTTGGGCTTCCCTGAACTTTCACATCCTAATGCCCTCTCTTGTAACCACCCTCCCACCTTTTGTCTGGGATGTAAAGGCTCAAGGATTTCCATTCCTACTCCTATCTGAAGAAGAGAGCTCTGACTCTCAGAAGCTGACCCCGGGACCTTGTGCGTCTGTAAGGTGTCGCTGGACTCAACTCCTGCTGTGCTATCGGACAGTAGGAAATTTCTCCCCAACCTCATCAAAGGCATCCCCCCAAAGCGGAGCTCATGGGCATCGGGATTCCTGCTGCTAATTCCCCAAGAGCTCTACACATTTGCTCCCAAAGAGGATGTGGCTGGCTAAGAATTCCCATCTCCATTCCCAAAGAAGAGAACTTTTTATAACTTCAGCAGACATGGCTGCCATTGGAGGATGACGACAACGGGCCCGCATCTATCTCACCCCACGCTTCTGCCTCATCTCCCTGGCCAGGACTGACGTGGGATAGGGAATCCTGGCCAGAGGCCTCCTTGGGCTCCCTCCCTTACTTCCTTCCCATCTCCTGAGGAGCAGTGAGATCTAAGTGGATGAGCCTCTTTGTTGACTAACTCCTTTACTCACCTTAACTGCCCGACGGCGAGATGGAACTGTGGATGAAAATAACAACACAATCAGTGATTATGCATTGGCAAGCTCATTGCTAGTTTGGATTCTGTGGGACATCAACGATCCCTGCTTTGAGGTCTCCATGCCCAACACAAAGCTGGAGAGATTGTTCCCCTCTCATGCCTGTGACAGGCAGAAATCCCCCAAATCTCTCATTGATGTCCTTGGATTTGCTGTTAACAAAGAGGGGAACTGTGTCTGCTTAGCGTGGGGAAATCGTCCTAAGTTTGGAAAGTGAAAGAAGAAAAACAATCCTTGCCCAGCAGAGGAGTGCCTGTGCATTGGCCCACCCCGTCCACTTCTGACTGCTGGCCCTGGGCAGGGTGCAGGCCTTGTGAGGCTGAGAAACTGAGGCACAGGCAGAGGGAGTACTAGAGAAAGCTGCCAGGGGAGGTTTGCCAACCACCATGGTGACTGGGGCGTGTATGTGTGTGGAGATCTTCCGGATTAACTAGTGATCACCAGATTACAGAAATAAGATCCCAGGAGAAAGTGGTTGCTTTGGAGGGTAGACTCCAAAAGCAACACCTACTGGCTCCACCCGCCCACCTGCAGGAATTTCCCAACCAGGACCTAGCAATCCTGCAAAGCTCTATATTTAGGCCAACACGGAGAATCAGCAGGGTGGCACCTCTGCCTCTTCCCATGCCACTCCCCACCCTCAATAAAGGAGTGGTTAGAGAAATGTTAGAATTGGCAGTGACTGGTGTACTGCAGCAGCAAGAAGGAAGAAGAGCCTGCCATGCAGGGGGCAGCAAGGGTCACTTTGTTAGGACAGTGAGAGTAGCACCTCTTTTGTCTCCTGGGGCTCATTTCCTTGTGTTGTCTCCTATTGGGCTAAATAGGGCAATATCCTGCTTCTTCTCTCTCCTGCCACACTTCTTCTCTCTCTCTCTGCAAGATGTAGTCAGATAGCTAGAGTCTCTCTCTCTCTTTCTTTCCCTCAAGTATGTAACTTCCTCAAATAAAGCTTTTGCCTCTCTAATCAGCTCAGCGTTTATTCTGCAGCGTTATTTACACTCGCTCTAACAGGGTTATGGGCTCATAAGCAATTAACGCAAGCTGAAATTAAGATAGAGTAATAAAACTTCTGCCATAGCCGCAGGCTAAAGTACAGAGGGCAGACAATAGAGGAAAGATGGCCGACTCCTATAGTGCACAGCAGGGGTTCAAAGTCGATTGGCTAGACGATGGAAGGAATTACGATCTCTGGGCAGAAAGGATAAAGGCGCACCTCATACAATTGGACATCTGGTCTGCGGTAACAGATGAAAAACCGACAGGAAACCAACAGAATGAAGCCAAATGGATAAAGCAGGATAATAAGGCAAGATCTATTATCATTAATGCTTTAAGTGATAAACAATTATTAAGAGTTATTCATGAGCCCACGGCAGGACAAATATGGAGGTCTCTTCTACAAATAAACAGGCAAGAATAAATTAAAACTAAAATCTTGCTATTGAGACAATTATCGGATTCAAATGCAGCCCCAGCAACAACTAAAAGACCATATTGCAAATTTCATGGAATTAACACAGAAATTAAGATCCCTCGGAAAGATCCAGGATGAGGATTTAGCTATAATTCTGTTAAGCAGCCTTCCTCAATCTTATGCAAGCATTGTGCATGTTTTGGAAATGAGAGAAAGTCTAAGCTTAAACTATGTACTCGCAAGATTGCAAGAAAAAAATCTTAACAGACATGATCAGCCAAAAGAACTTGCGTTAAGAGTCAGTTCAAGAAATGATTTCTTCTGCAGCATCTGCAGAAAGAGAGGACATTTAAGAAAGGACTGCAGGTTTCGTGATTCACAGAGAGTGAGCAAATCGCCACGAGGGACGGAAACAAAAGCCTTTAGGAATGCAGATAGAGTTAATAGCTCACCAAATGCCGATAGCCGAGGAAGAGGCAGATTGAATAATAACTGTTTAAATGTTGGTAAAAATGATCAAAGCATATGCAAATGGGCTGTTGACAGTGGATGTACTAACCATTTATGCAAAGAGGAAAAACGTTTTGATGAGATGAATACATATCATGAAAAATTGTATACGGCAAATGGAGAAGCTTTAACAGCTCGGGGACAAGGGACCGTATCTGCATGTTGTGTGCTACCCAGTGGCCAAACTAGAGAAGTGCAGATTGCTGATTGTCTCTACATACCTGAACTTAAAACTAACTTGTTATCTGTATCTATGATGGCGAAAAAGGGCATTGAAACTGTATTCAAAGGAGAGAAATGTTTTACTAGCAATGAAGGTGAATTAATTGCACATGGCACATTAAAGGATGGCCTGTATATGCTGGATTGCTCTGAAGGGGCAGTGAATTTAATTGAAAAGTGCAGTCACAAGAATTGTACTCATCTTATCCACAGAAGGCTTGGACATGCTAAAATGGTAAGTATTTTCTGACTTTTACTGATGATTTTTCAAGATTTACTATGATCTACCTGCTCAAGGAAAAGAGCCAAGTACTGGAAAAATTCAAGGTGTACCTAGCAATGGTGCAGAACAGATTCCAGAGAAAACCAATGGCTATCCGCACAGACAATGGAGGCGAGTACGTGGGGAAGGAGATGACAAGCTTCTTAGCAGCTGAAGGAATAGAGCATCACCTGACCGTGGCATACACCCCTGAACTCAACGGGATAGCAGAGAGGAAAAATTGTTCTCTCACAGAAATGTGCCGAAGCATGCTGCAAGAAGCACAGCTACCTCAAAAAACATTGGGGAGAAGCTATCAACACTGCTGCCTATCTGCAGAACATGCTACCTACAAAGGGTGCAAGCAGCACACCATTTGAACTGTGGTACAAACGCAAGCCCAGTGTCAGGCATCTGAGAGCATTTGGATCAAAGGCCTACACTTATGTTCCGAAGGAAAAGAGGTCTAAGATGGATCTCAGAACAGAAGAAGGCATATTTGTTGGATATGCACTGGGATGCAAGGGATACCGAAGCCTCAACCCAGAGACAGACATGGTGAAGATCCGCCATGTGGTGTACATTGATGAAAAGGAGAAGGCAAGCAAGCCTGACACCAGAGAGTCTACACCAAAGGAAGCTGATGCAGCACAGCAGCCAGAGATTGTGCAACTCTGGGACCTGATTGAGACGCAAGAGACACCTGCAGAGCCCACAGAAAGAGAAGGGGAAGCAGAGCCAAGTGTCAGACACTCAGACAGAACAAACAAAGGAGTTCCACCACTGAAATTCTCTTACCTGGCAAAAACAGAAGCTGTACCAGAACCTTCTAGCGGGGAAAGACATAGAAGGAATGCCAACAAGAGAAGCAGAGAAATGGAGAAAAGCTGCAAAAGAAGAAATTGACTCTCTGATCCAGAACAAGGCATGGATCCTCACAGAACTACCACCTGGAAAAAGGACAGTAGGATGCAAATGGATTTTCAAAACCAAACTTGATGCAGATGGAGAAGTACAAAAGTACAAAGCAAGACTAGTTGCAAAGGGATATTCCCAGAAGTATGGAGAAGACTATGATGAAACCTTTGCGCCAGTAGTGAAACACACTTCAGTAAGAACACTACTGAGCATAGCAGCCACGAGGAAGATGCATGTGGAGCATCTGGATGTGAAAACTGCTTTTCTACATGGAGAGCTGGAAGAAGACGTGTATATGACACAGCCTCCTGGATTTGAACAGTCCAAAGACAGAGGACTTGTATGCAAACTGCAGAAGAGCATTTATGGACTGAAACAGGCTGCAAGAGCCTGGAACCAGAAACTGAACCAAATGCTCATCAAAGAAGGATTCAAGCAAAGCGGGGCAGAATGCTGCCTGTACACAAGAAAGAAAGACAACAAATGGACTTTTATTCTGATTTATGTAGATGATCTTCTCCTTTGTTATGAGGATCAACAAGATTGTGATGAAATAATTCAGCACCTGAACCAAGAGGTTGAAGTAAAGCATCTTGGAAATGTCAGTTTTTACCTCGGCGTTCAAATAGAGCGAGAGGAAGATGGAAGCTATCTTCTCAATCGAAAGCAAAAGATCATGGATTTCCTAGACTACATGGATATGAAAGATGGAAAACCAACATGTACTCCAATGGAAACAGATTTCCTGAAACAAGATGGAAACAATGAACCTCTGAGAAACATCAAAGTGTACAGAGAAGCAATTGGAAAACTGCTCTACATAAGTACAGTGACCAGACCTGACATAGCAGCAGCAGTTGGAATACTGTACAGGAAAAGTGCATCACCAAGTGTGAATGACTGGCAAGCAGTCAAAAGACTGGCAAGATACCTGAGAGGTACTGCACAACTGAAGCTCAAGCTACCAGCAAGCGACAATCCCAGACTAGTGGGATTCATGGATGCTGACTGGGCAGAAGACATCACAGACAGAAAGTCTACCAGTGGATGAGTATTCTTTTATGGTGGAGGAGCAATCAGTTGGACAAGCAGAAAGCAAGGCCTTGTAGCGGCATCAACTACAGAAGCTGAATACATAGCAGCAGCAGAAGCATGCCAAGAACTCAAGTGGATTGTACAACTGTTAGAAGACTTTGGGATATATGAACCCAAACCATATGGAAACCTTGTTTCCATATGGGTTAAACAATGAGACGGAACTCTCTTGCTATTTGTGATATAATTATGCATCTGTTTAATACAACACTGTACCTATAAATCTGTAATTTATGGCTGCAAAAGTGTATTTATATGACATCATGAGCATTAGAACCCTACGGCAATGGTCCGTCGGCTCCTTCATCTTCCAGGAAACGAGTGTGGGGGTGTTGGAGTGATTGTAAGTAACAGGCATATATATGATTTGATTAAGGGAGGTTGTAATCGTGTAATATCGTGTAATATTTAATGCAACATCATATGGTTTCATTACAGTGTATGTTGATTTGAGCCTTTGAAAAAGACATGGTGGAAACGGGAAAGCAGGCTGGCGACATCCGCCAGGCTCTTACAGCCCAATTTTTAGATGGTCTCAGCTATAACCACTGGGAAATGCTGTTGTCTGAAGATATGAACAGTTCTGAAACTTCAAACAGATATCAACAGCTTTGAAACAGAATAAAGAACAAGATCATACAGGTTCTCATAGCCCAACCTTGGAGAGTTTCAGCTGTAACCACTAGGCAATGCTGTCACCTGAAGATACTCCACACAGACATTTATAGGTTTCAAGCTCCACACAGATATTAACAGCTTTGAAATAGAATAAGAACTAAGAATGTACAGTTTACAACTCTGGTATTTGAAATTCAAACTGGACTGGAAAGATTGGACGCTTGATGAATATTTATGATTATTTATGAAGATTTACTAGCTGTATATTTATTGTAGTATATTTATTATAGAATATTTATCACATTTGAGCACTTGCACCGTTCTAAGAATTAAAAATGTAAAAATTTACAAAATATATTTAACATATAACCTTCGAGGTTTGTAATATGTTTTGGAGTGTACCTTAAATAAAGGCCTTTGATATAAAAACCATAGGACCGCTGGATTAAATGCAGCTTGATCTGCAGCAGGGGAATTCCAGCAAGAAAGTTGTTGAGACCTACCTGGGAGACAGAGTCACACATAGATTGACTCAGATACAATGTAAAGGACTGGAGTAATTGATTTAATATCCTTCCAGCAACTCGGATGAGATCATAACGATAGCGGGCTTCACTGAGTCCCCCCATTAGCACGTTCCAGTGCCCTCTTCCCATGGTGACATCCTCACCCGAAGATCGAGAATAACAACAACAGCAACAACATTCGATTTAATCAATCAACCAGGGCCATGGCTCCAGAAGGGGAGATGCCAGAGGTGCTGGTGGGCTGTGCGAGGATAAGTCCCCAGGAGAGTGATCTCCACCGGCTCTGTCTTTCAAAAGTGCATTCCTGGATAACACTGAGTCTCTCCACACTCGATGAACAGGCACCCAGGCACCTCGTCTAGGGAGACCAATGGACGTCGCTTCTACCTGTTCCTGTCACACTCGCCAGCCGTAAGCTTCCAGGTAACGTCCAGAATGGAATCCTGATTTCCTTGACCGGACTCCCACACTGACACCATATTGGCTCTCAATGTGCTGGTAAAGATTAACGGTTTCTCTAGAGACTGCTTTGAAAAAACTTTGAAAACTCAAAATCCCCTTGAGATGGGCAAGGGTAGGTTTCATGCTGGCATACGGTTGAAAGGCTAAGAGGTATGGATTCTCTCGAGATGAGACGACTGGGCCCGAGTTCGCTGTGACAGAAGACGTACAGTTAGCCAGGAAGCGTAGTTATAAAGGACTGAGCAGACAGAGATTGCTCCATAGTGGATGCTTTTCTCACAGGCCTCTGCAGCGATTAGCATACCAGACAGTATCACCTTCCAGAGCTTTTACAATGTCACCGTCGCAGCTTAATACTTTTAGGTAACTGACTTCCGGCTTGGGGATTCATGGAGGTCTAACGCAGCTCCATTTGTGGAGCTGACCGGACTGTCGTTTTAAGCGGCCGGCGGGGTGAAAATAGCCCGCGGCCGACTGCTCTCAGGCGGAGAGCAGGCAAAGAACGCTCAAGACCCTAGGGTGAGTTAGATCTCGGACGAGGGGGGGCTCTACATAACGGGTCCCCTCCCGATCCTTGAGGTCCCACCTTGCGACGGGTCGGCTACAATCTCTGCGGCAGTTTTGGGGCCAATTCGGCTGGCATAAGACCTACATACCCAAGCTTCGATTGGGGGAAGAAGTGGAAAGGAGAACTTGAAATCGAAACAGCGATTACAACCCGAGGAAAGTGAAGGGAAGGTAAAGATCACTATCTTCCGATACGGGACAGATTGATAAAAACAGAGAGGAAAAAAAGTAGACTTTTAAACTGCAACAGACTAGCGAAAAGGAGGGGAAGCTCCGGCAGGAGTTGTATTAGAAAAGAGACTAAGTTTAAAGAAGTTATTAAAGAAATCGGATTATTGTTTTGAATACCTGTGGCTTTGGAGCTGTGAGAAAAAGACACCATCGCGAGACCTGCTGTGGGAAGACGGGAGACAGGAAGTGCGTAACAACAATAGAGCGGCTGGAGAGAAGCGGCCCTTGCTGGAGGGCAGGAAGAAGGGAATCGCCATCTTTGAGAGGGGAAGGGTCGCGGCTTCAGCGGAAAAGGAAGTAGGCCATATTGGATTATAAAATCATAGAGAGACCATAGCGAAAAGACGCCCGACATTTTGGACCCTTTAAAATTAATTTATGCAAGAAGACCGGGACATTTGAAATAAAAAAGGTACTAAATTTAACGCCACGGAGCTAAGGAAGAGAGCGGATTCGTGGGAGCGAGCTAAAGCAAGCCCCACGATGTCGAAGAAAGAGTGGCAATCGGCAATAGAAAACCTGGATAAAAAACTTTTGGAGGTGATTAAAGAATTTAAAGACATGAAATTGGAGCTGATCAAAGAGGTTAAACAGACAGTAAAATCGGAGCTGTCAGAAGTAAAATCGGAGCTGTCAGAAGTGAAGAAAGGTATGGAAACAATACAAAGTGAATTACAAGGGACGCAGCAGAGAGTTAAAACAGTAGAAGGAGCGATGGAGAACTTAGCAGATACGCAACAAACAGAGATGAGGTTGATGAGGGGAAGGATGGCGGTTGCGGAAAGTAGACATATGGAGAAGCAGCTCAGATTTCGCGGCCTGCCGGAAATGGAAGGAAAGACAGCGCAAGAGCAGATGACGGAGGTGTTAGCTGAATACCTAGGGAAGGAGGAGGAGGATGTTGTGGCTATCCTAGATGTGGCATATCGTGTGAACTCGAGAATTGCAACCCAGAGAAAAGTACCAAGAGACGTGATTGTACAATTTACAACAAGAAATATGAAAGAGAAGATTGTGACTAAACAGTTTCAAGATCCATTGGAGATCGATGGCAAGACAATCATTATAATGAAGGAACTACCCAGATCAGTGTTACTAGATCGGAAAAAATATAGAGCGCTAATCCAGATGCTGAAGGACATGAAAATCAGGTACAGATGGGAGCTCCCAGAGGGTTTGTCCTTCGAATTTGGAGGCGCCAAAAAGCGTATCAGATCTGAGCGGGAGATGGAGCGATTTATAAGGGACAATGAAAAAGACTTACCAACAAGATTATGAATATGGAGTGTAAAGTGTTATCTTGGAATGTAAATGGACTAAATTCACCGAATAAGAGAAAAAATATTTTTCACTGGCTACTAAAACAAAAATGTGATATTGTTTGTTTGCAAGAGACTCATATTCGAAAACAGGATGTAAAATATCTAAAACTGGGAAAATTGGGCAGACTTTGTAGCGGCCTCAAGTAAGAAAAAAAGAGGAGTGGTGTTGTATGTAAAAGAGGAGCTGCAACCAAAATTCATAATGAAAGATGTGGAAGCCAGATTTGTAGCAGTGGAATGTACTTGGAATTTAAAGAGAGTGTTGGTAGTCGGAATCTATGCACCCAACGGTGCAAAAGAGAGCTTCTTTGAGGATTTGAGGAAGCATTTAGATGATCTTTCATATGACCAGATAATTCTTGCTGGAGACTTCAATGGAGTGACAGATTTGGAACTGGATAAAAAGACTACAATGGCACAAAAGAAAAGAGGACTATTACCAAAGCTTTTTTTTGAGCTGATTCAACAAGAGACTCTTGAAGATGTATGGAGGAGAGAGTATCCTAAAAGCAGACAGTTTACTTTTTATTCTGCAAGGCACTCCACATTATCAAGAATTGACATGATCTGGGCCTCAAAAGATTTGGCGTTATGGACTAAAGATGTAGAAATAATGCCGATGGTAGGCTCAGATCACAACCCAATTATGTGGAAGCTGGGGAAAAGGAGGAAAAGGAAAGCATGGAGAATAAATGAGGATTTGTTACAGGAAAAAGAGAATATGGAAATATTGAGAAGAGAGACAAAGTTTTTCATACAATATAACGTGAATAAAGAAGTACCAACTGATAAAGTTTGGGATGCTTATAAGGCGGTTATAAGGGGTATACTAATGGACTTAAATGGTAGAGCAAGAAAGAAGAAAGAGGAGAAGAGACAAGAGATTGAGGAGAAAATAAAAGCTAAGGAAATACAGTTAAAAAAGAGACCAAGGAAAAAGAAATTATACCAGGAAATTAAAATATTGCAAGAACAGCTAACAGCAATGAGTAATAAAGAATTGGAGTGGAATCTCAAAAGGCTGAATCAGAAAGCATTTGAGGGTGCAAATAAACCTGGGAAGTACCTGGCATGGCAACTGAAGAAGAGAAGGGAAAAGAAAACAATAAATAAAATTTGTGAAGATGATAAAATGTATTTGGAACAGAATACCATTAGTAGAGCCTTTTATAAATTCTACGCTAAACTGTATAATAAGAAAGAAGTAAATAAAGATTCAATAGCGTCATATCTGGAGAAAATGACACTTCCAGAAATCTCGGACGCTTGGAGAAATAAACTGAACAGTGAAGTAACGGATGAGGAAATAAGTAAGGCAATACAATCTGCAAATTTAGGAAAGGCGCCAGGGCCAGACGGACTTACAGCTAAATTTTATAAGACTATGGCCAATGAGCTGGCACCATTCCTAAAGGAGGTGATCAATGGAGTTTTAAGGGATCAAAGGATTCCAGACACTTGGTCTGAAGCGAACATATCATTGATCCCAAAAGAGGGCCAAGACTTGACTAGTGTGAAAAATTACAGACCTATATCGTTACTCAACAATGATTATAAAATCTTTGCGAAGATACTGGCGGAGAGACTGAAGGGGTGGCTTTCGGAAGTTATAGAGGAGGAGCAAGCAGGCTTTCTGCCAGACAGACAAATAAGAGATAATTTAAGGACAGTGATTGATGCTATTGAATATTATGATAAGCGTTGTGATAAAGAGGTTGGTTTCTTCTTTGTTGACGCTGAAAAGGCATTTGACAACTTAAACTGGGACTTTATGTTTGCCACTATGGAAAAGCTACAATTAGGAGAAAGATTCATCAGAGCAATTAAGGAAATTTACAGAGACCAGACTGCAGCAATTGTGGTGAATGATGAATTGACCAAGAAATTGACTATAAGCAAAGGAACAAGACAAGGTTGCCCGTTGTCTCCACTGTTGTTCATTTTAGTATTGGAGATTCTGATGATACAAATACGACAAGACGAGGAAATTCGAGGAATAAAAATAAAGGACTATTCATACAAGGTCAGAGCATTTGCGGATGACATAATGTTAATTGTAGAGGACCCACTGGAGAACATGCCAAAAGTGATAGATAAGATCAAGGAGTTTGGAGACTTGGCAGGTTTCTTCATTAACAAAAAGAAGTCAAAGATATTATGCAAAAACATGACTAAGCAGAAACAACAATTGTTAATGGAAACAATGGATTGTGAAGTAACAAGTAAGGTGAAATATTTGGGAATTGAACTGACTGCAAAGAATATAGATTTGTTCAAGAATAATTATGAAAAATTGTGGATTCAGATTGAGAGAGACTTGATTAAATGGAATAGGCTCAATCTGTCATGGTTGGGTAGGATTGCAGCGGTTAAAATGAATGTGTTACCAAGAGTGATGTTTTTGCTACAGACAATACCAATCATCAGAGACTCTAAACAATTTGAAAAATGGCAGAGGAAAATATCAGATTTTGTATGGGCAGGCAAGAAGCCTCGAGTGAAAATGAAAGTTTTACAAGAGGCAAAGGAAAGAGGCGGAATGCAACTGCCCAACCTGAGACTTTACCACAATGCAATCTGCCTAGTTTGGTTGAAAGAGTGGATGACATTAAAGAACAAGAAACTATTAGCCCTAGAGGGATATAAAAAATATTTGGATGGCATGCCTACCTATGGCATGACAAAGTAAAGGTCAACTCGATGTTCCTGCACCATTTTGTACGGAGAAGTCTATACACAATCTGGAAGAAGTACAGAATTTATCTACAAGAAGGAACTCCTTGGTGGGTGGTTCCATATGAGGTGATAGACCCGAGAGCTGTTGATAACGAAAGACAATGTTTGACTTATAAAGAAATAACTAAAATAGAAGCATCTAAACTTAGAATAAAGACGCAAGAGGAACTATCACCGAATTACGACTGGTTCCAGTATAGACAGATCAGAGATTTGTATAACTCGGACTCTGTAATGGGAGGTATACGAATAGAGAATTCGGAACTAGAGCAGACCCTTCTTAAAGAGGACAAGAAAAGAATATCCAAGGTATACCAAGTACTGTTGAAATGGTATACTGAGGATGAGACAGTTAAAACACAAATGGTGAAATGGGCTATAAATTTTAACAAAGAGATAACAATGGAGGCATGGGAATACTTGTGGAAGACTACAATGAAGACAACGACATGTACAAATATTAAAGAGAATATCTATAAAATGATTTATCGTTGGTACATGACACCAAAGAAGATTGCGCTAGGGAATTTGAACACTTCTAATAAATGCTGGAAATGTAGGAAGCATGAGGGCTCCCTCTATCATATGTGGTGGTCGTGTGAGGTAGCTAAGCAGTACTGGGGGGAAATAATAAGAGAAATGAGTGAAATTTTACAATTTCAAATAAATAAGAACCCAGAACTCCTGCTACTAAACTTGGGAATGGAGGGAATTCCAGCCCATCATAGGACGTTGATATTTTATATGACAGCAGCAGCTAGACTTTTGTATGCGCAAAAATGGAAAGTACAAGAAGTGCCAACTATTGAAGATTGGACCTACAAATTGCTGTACATGGCAGAAATGGACAAGATGACAAGAAAACTGAGAAATCTGGACTCAGGGCAGTTTAACACAGATTGGGAGAAGCTGAAACAATATCTGGAGAAGAAATGGGAGGTGGGAGGAAAACTGTGGCAGTTTGAGAACTACTGAAGTATAATAAAATGTAGAGGGGGGTGACTTTACCGGGGGGGGAAGAGATAAATGTGAATTTATAAGCAGTTAGATTAACAGATTGATATATACATAGATATATATTGGTTAATAAATAGAATATTGATAGAAAATAATTAAGGATAAGGATTAAATATACGGATTGAGTAATCAACAATATTTTCTTTCTTTGATAAGATTTGTATAATGCACCAAACTGAATGTATAGACGAGTCAAATTGATTGACTATGTGACGAGAGTTATATAGAATTACCATAAAAAGATAGAATGAGTAATACATAGAGAATAAGTCAAATTGTTTGATTTAAATGTGTAAGATTTTTATGGTTTATGATATATAGGTTTATGATATTTAGAAATATTCAAAATTGGAAAATGGGATAAATTGTTTATCCAAGATGGAAACAAAGACTTACAGTTTGGATATACAATAAGAAAAGTAGTTAAGGATGTACTGCTTAGTATAACGGAGAATATGTATTTGTTTTAGATAGAGAAATTTAATAGAAGTAAGGGAAAAGGGACAAAGGGTTGGAAAACTGTTGGAAGTCAACAAAAGGGGGGGAAAGGGAGGGGGTTAGAAAGGAAAAATTTGGGGAAAATTGAATGTAAATGTAAAAATAACGGATTCTAACCCAATAAAAAAATTTTCAAAAAAAAAAATACTTTTAGGTAACCGATCTGTAGGACATAGAAGAACCTACAGAAGCAATAGATCCCTCGATGAAGAAACTAAGAAGATTTGGCTAAATGGAAGGAATTAGACTTAATTACCAAAAAACAAAAATAATTACTAAGAATAGGACAAAAATACAAATCAAGAAGCTAATGGAGAAATCCGGTTTTCAATGAGAAAAAATGCGAAACGCTTAGGAATCCACATAACTAATAGGGTTTTCTCCTTAATGGAAGATAACTATCAGAAATTGCTAAAGAAGTCAAGGAAGATCTGAATAAATGGAAAGACATGCATATCTCTCTGCTGAGCCAAATAGCTACAATTAAAATGAACATACTACCAAAACTCATGTTCCTGTTTCAGACTATCCCAATCGTAAGAAAGCAATCCTATTTCCAAGAATTAAACAAAATAACCTCAAAATTCATGTCAAGGTAAAAGATCAAGAATAAGATTCAAAGTCCTACAGAACTCCAAAGAGAAAGCCGGATGTGACCTACCTGATTGGGAGTTATACTACAAGGCCTGTACTTTGGTATGGATACAGGAATGGATCTTATTGCACAACCCAAGGCTTTTAAAATGAGAATGGCATGACCTTAAAATGGGATGGCATGCCTACCTCTGGTACTAAAAAAAAGATACACATAATTATTTTAAGGATCACTTAATAAGAAAATCCCTGATGAATGTCTGGGAGAAAATAAAACTCCAAATATATACCAGAACACCAAGATGGATATCACCAGTGGAAGCATTCACCCAACCAAATTTACTAAGGTGGGAGAATATCCACACCTGTGAACAGCTATTGGGGAAGTGGTAAGCTAAAGTCAGCAGAAGAACTAAAAGAACAGAACATAGAGACAGGATGGTGGCTAAGAGCGCAAAGAGAATCCAGATTTGCCAAAGACAAAACACAGGGATTCTACATGGAACGATGCCCTTTCGATAAGTTGCTGTTAGAAACAGATGGAAAACTGATAGGAAAATTATATGCCTTCATGAAACAACTGAAGACAGAAGAGGAGGCCTTAAAAGTTCATATGGCAAAGTGGAAACAAAATCTGGGACACGGCATAGATCTGGAGCAATGGCTACAGTCATGGAGAGTAAACATCAAGATAACAAAATCAACCATCTTTAAAGAAAACCTATATAAAATGGTGGTATGTGACGCCAGAAAAATTAGCAAATATGTACACTGAAATACCCAATAAATGCTGGAAGTGTAAAGAAAAAATGGGCACCTTTTTCCATATATGGTGGCTATGTAAAAAAGCGATATTGGAAAGGGATAAATGAGCTGTTGCAAGAGCCCTATAAACTGGAAATGCTCCTGTTAAATAGATATTTGATAATACATATAATAACAGCAGCAAGAATAGTATATGCCAGGTACTGGAAAACACACAGATATACCAGCAAGAGAAGAATTAATAGAGAAAATTTTAGAGATGGCAGAAATGGACAGCCTGACAGAATTAATAAAAGAAATAAACGGACATGATGGAGGAAAAAATGGCCCCCGTTTTATAGATGTCCCGCCCGCCTCCCTCCCCACTCCCCCATTACGTCCCTACTTGCCATTCCTCCCCAGACCCCTCCTGCTTCACCCTCCCAAGACCCCCATTGCCTCCCTACCTGCCATTTCTCCCCAGACCCCTTCTGCTTCTCCACCCTCCCAAGACCCCCATTGCCTCCCTACTTGCCATTCCTCCCCAGACCCCTCCTGCCTCTCAGCCCTCCCAAGACCCCCCTTGCCCCTTTACCTGCCAATCCCCCACCCCCTCCTGCTTCTCACCTCTCCCCAGACCCCCCTTGCCCCCCACCTGCCAGCCCTTCCTAAGCACTCCCCCCCAGCCCTCCCCAGCCCCAGCTTTCTAGAGCCCGTTGTATTTATTTCCAGAACGGGTTCTGTTTCTAGTATAGTCATAATAGCATAGTGAAAATAGTGTAATTATGATGGACCTGTAGAGATTAAATGGAACGTATTATTTATAACATGTATCCAAAGAATGTAAGACTTTTGATCAATTTGGTTATTAGAATAAGATGGAACTAAAACAAATTAAAATATTTTTAAAAAGAAAGGCGAAGAGATATGGATTCTCTTGAGATGAGATGACTGGTCCTCAGTTCGCTGTGTCAAAAGACGTAAAGTTATCCAGAAAGCGTAGTTTTAAGAAGACTGTGCCAGCGGAAAACAACAACACAGTCACAGATTATGCGTTGGCAAGGTCAGTGTTGGTTCCAGTTCTGTGGCCTGTGGCCTATCAACCATCCCTACTTTTTGTTCTCTCTGCCCAGCGCAGTGCTTGAGAGAGGGTTCTCCTGTGGACAGGCAGAAATCCCCCAAATATGCCCTTGATGTCCACTCATTTGCTTATACATTTTTTACGCCATTTGCTGAAGTGGGCACGGCAGGGTGTCCTTTTGTGTGCGTGTTTGCAAGCCCACTTGTCGTGAAACGTACATCCTGAATGCAGCTCTCTCACCAACTCCGAGCCCTGAGCCGGGCCCCCTGATATCTACGTAAGTATGGTTTACATTTTGAGAGGTGAAGAAATGAAACTCTGTCCTACAATGTCTCATCTTGTCATTTCCCCTCCTTGGTATGAGGATATACCTATGAGTTCGTCCTGATTATATAGGGTCCTTTTTGAGCATGGAGAATCTGCAGAATCACTGTCCGGGGGTTTGGGGCCAATCCCAAAATATAACCTTCCCCATAAAGCCATTCCACATCCTGCAGTCTATCTCCGTCTTCCCAGATGGCCCACCCATTCCCCATAGTAGTGAAGAGTCCAGTAGCACCTTTAAGACTAAGCAAGTTTATTATAGCATTAGAAACAAAGCCCGTTGTGAGAAAAAAGTACAATGGGCTCTGGAAAGGGGAGAGTGGGCAGGCAAGCATTCCCTCCTCCTCCACCACTAATCCCGGACAGTGAAGGAGGGGGATGGGCATTGCCACCTGCTCCGCACCTGATCTCAGCAACGTGAAGGGGTGGGTGGTGGGCTTTGCTGCCTGCTGCCTGCCTGATACAGATTGGGTAAAGGGGGACAGGCATTGCCACTTGCTCTGCTTCTGATCCCAGCCACTGAAAGGAAAATGGGCATTGCCTTCTGCTCTGTGCCTGATTACGGCTGGGTGAAAAGGGACAGGCAGTGCTGCTAGTGTGGCCATGGTGCATTATTCCTTTACATGAGCTCTGATGGGGATTGTCTATGTGTCATAGATGGATTTGTAAAATTCCTATTGTATAGCACTTGTACTTTACGTGATTGGTAGTAATTATATTAGATGTATATACTTTGAATAGTGTATTGGGTATATAGTAATAATTACGGGGACACCTAGTGTCTGTTTGACTTGACTTGCCTGATCCTGACAGGCGAAGGCGGGTGGTGGGCTTTGCTACGTGCTTCGCTCCTGATCCCAAGTGGATGAAGGGGGTGCAGGCATTGCCACCTTCTCTGCTCCTGATTCCGGCAAGTTGAAGGGGTGGGGGACGGAGATTGCTGCCTGCTTGGTGCCTGATCCCAACAGAGTGAAGATGGGGTGGACACTGATGCCTCGTCAGTGCTGTAATCCAGTAGGTTGAAGGGGGCAAGCATTGCCACCTGCTCCACTTCTTATCACGGTTGGGTGAAGGGCAGAAGGTCATTGCCTTCTGTTCTGTGCCTGATCCCGTCCAGATGAAGGCGCTGGCTGGGCATTGGCACCTGCTCCACTCCTGATCCCAACTGGGTGAAGGGGGGTGGGTATTGCCACCTGCTCCGCTCCTGATCCCAGGCGGCAGAAGGGGGTGGGCATTGCCACCCGCTCTGCTCCTAATACCACCTGGGTTATGGTTGGGGGTGAGCATTGCCACCTGTACTGCTCCTAATGCCAGTTGTGATAAGGCAGGGGGTTGGCATTGCCACTTACTCCGCTCCTAATTCCAGCTGGGTTATGGTGGGAGGTGGTCATTGCCACCTGCTCCACTCCTAATACCAGCTGGGTGAAGGAGGGCAGCCATTGCCACCTGCTCCGCTCCTATTACCGGGTGTATTAAGGCAGGAGATAGGCATTGCCACCTGCTCCACTCCTAATACCAGCTGAGTTAAGGTGGGGAGTGGGCATAGCCACCTCTTCTGCTCCTGCTCCCAGCTGGGTGAAGGGGGGAAGGGCATTGCCACCTGTTCTGCTCGTAATAACAGCTGGGTTAAGGCAGAGAGTGGACATTGGCATCTGCTTCGCTCCTGATCTCAGCTGGTTGAAGGGGGGCAGGTTTTGCCACCTGCTCTGCTCCTAATATCAGCTGTGTTAATGTAGGGGATGGTCATTGCCACCTGCTCTGCTCCTAATACCAGCTGGTTTAAAGTGGAAGATGGGCATTGCCACCTGCTCCACTCCTAATACCAGCTGGCTGAATGGGGCGGCCATTGTCACTTGCTCCACTACTAATACCAGCTGGGTTAAGGCAGGGGGAGGGCATTGCCACTTGTTCTGCTCCTGTTTCCAGCCTGGGATTCCCACCATGGCATGTTTTCTGGAGTGATATGGTGAGTTACCTGGGCTATACCCTGCAGCATCGCCCTCTGGTGGTGCACCAGGGTATAAAGTGAGTTGTCTGAAACATGCTTACTCAATTATATAGTAAGATAAGCTTTCAAGAATCACAGCTCTCTTCTGAAGAATCCCTGAAGAGAGCTGTGACTCTCGAAAGCTTATGCTACAATAAAGTTGCTTAGTCTTAAAGATGGTACTGGACTCTTTACTATTTCGCTACTACAGATTAACATGGCTTGCTCCTCTGGATCTCTTTCCCACAGTGGTATTCATTACCGAGCTTTAATGAGCCCGAGTTTTAGTTCAACTGAGACGTGGGAAGACGCAGAAGAGTTGCGCTCTCTCTCCAATGGCAGCATTGTAGGAAGATTTGTTGAGAAGGAAAATACTTCCCTGGAGTAAATAGGAGGCCAGTGCATGAGGACATATGATACTGCTCCAGAGGTGGCATCTCCAGAGCATGTGCAGAAGGTCTTCTCCCCACTATGGAGACCTTACAGGCACGTCTTTGGGGGTAACGGCTATGCCTAGAATGGGGTTGAGGAAGCTAGGCTGCACGTTGCCAAGGAAGGAGGGCAACTCCAAGGGGCGGCGGGGAGGCCGGTCCGTGGGTTGCGGGAGGCGAGATTCCTTCCTTCCGTCAGTAGCTTAGGGTAGTGCAGAGACTGGGAGGGGGAAGAGGACTGTGAGCCAAACTTGCAGCACTCGGGGCTGGAAAGAACAGTCTGCCTCCCCCACACACCCTTTGGGTCCCAGCGTGCTGAGTCTCTGAAGAAAAGTCACGACGGAGCAAACCTCAGCGGCCCTTCTAGTCCACTTTCCCATTCGTAGCCGGTCACCTCTGGGAATCCCCTTAGCAAGGCAAGGCATGAAATCCCCCAGGCAAGGCAAGGCAAGGCAAGGCAAGGCAAGGGGAAACTTGCAGAGCACACAGGGACATTGTCACATGGAAATCAGCCCTAATATGGGATATGTGGGGCGTTCAGGTTGAATGGATGTCTCCAAACTGAGCCGCGGGTTCGTTGCTAGTTCAGGAATCCAGGAAGCTCTTCGCCCAATTGCCCCAATCAGCAAGTCCTGATAGGTTCAGAAAGGACTTGATCTGGTACCCCCCGTTTATTTCTACTGTTTTCACTGTTATCACAATTGTTTTCTCTGTCATGAAAACTTTTCTTTTTTTACATGATGGTGAAGGTCCCCGTTCACCAGATAATACAGGGAAATAGTAAGACTCTGTAAAGTCAACGGAAAGTAAAGGCCAGCAATGGTCTTGGGCTCTGGATCCATTCGCAGAGGGACTCAGTTGCTGGAATCAACCCCCGGAACGTGAAGGGCTCCAAGTGCGGACAGGAGGTAACGCCCAGCACCTTCCAAACCACGTACCTGGTTCCACTCGGTTTGCCTTCCTCCCCAGCCTCAGCCTCCTCCACAGTCTCAAGCAGCCGGAGTGGCACTCGGTGCTTTTCTCCTGCAGGATTTCAGAGCACAACATTCAGAATCGCACAGCACAAGCATCAGACATTGGGGGAAACACAGCACAATTGGGGTTCACTCTAAAGGCTCGTTGTTTCAAGCGAGGGCCTAAGCATGGGGGGTGGGGGGAGAGGGGGGCATCCAGTCCTGTCCAATGGCCCCTTCGCACACCAATGCTACAGTCCCCCATCCCATACGTATAATCCCATGAAGCATGGAAAAGATTCTTTCAGTTATGAAATTGCTGTTGCATAGTCCACCTTTCTGAAAAATGCCCACGTATGGAGCGTTGCACCTTGGCGTCCTCTTCCATGCCCTGTGAGGCCCCCAACACCTCGGATTGCCAGGGAGGCGGGTGACGCCAAGTGGACTAGAAGATGACTGGAGCAGAAGATTCCGGATGAACCGGACGCATCCCGTCAGAGAGCCCCTTTGCAGGCACTGAGGGGGCAGCGCCGGGGGCAAAGGGGGCTTTCTTCTCTGCCGCCCCCACGCCTCTCCCAGCTCAACCGTGACTCGGTAACACCGACGTCTGATTTCGCCCTGAGCAGCGACGGTCTTTGCGGACAAAACCTCCCTCCTCCTTTCCAACGTGGAGGCCAGGCTGAGAGCAGATCCCGCATCTGAGGGGCCAGAAGTGCCGGCTAGTTGTTTAGTTATGGATACTGAGGGGTCCAGCAGCACCTTCCAGACTAACCAGCTTTACTGCGGCACGAGAAACAAAGCCCGTTGTGGGGAAAAATGTAACGGGCTCTGGAAAGGGGAGAGCGGGCAGGCAAGCATCCCCTCCTCCTCCGTCACTGATCCCGGCCGGTGAAGGGGGTGGGTGGGCATTGCCACCTGCTCCGCACCGGATCACAGCAATGTGAAGGGGTGGGTGGTGGGCTTTGCTGCCTGCTACCTGCCTGATGCAGGTCGGGTAAAGGGGGACAGGCATTGCCACCTGCTCCGCTTCTGATCCCAGCCGGGTAAAGGGAAAACGGGCATGGCCTTCTGCTCTGAGCCTGATTACAGCTGGGTGAAGGGGGATAGGCACTGCTGCCTGCCCCAAGCTTGATCCCAGCTGGGTGAAGAGGGGTGGGCACTGCCACCTGTTCCCTGCTGGGTGAAGGAAGGCGCAGGCAATACCTTCATGCCTTGCCTTGCCAAGTCCAGTCCATATTGTGCAGTCTATTCCGGGATGCACCCCCCCCCCACTTGTAGGGTTGAGAAAAACTAGAAGTGTCAAGGATACGATTGTACATTCAGATTTTGGCAAGGACGGTGTCCTGTACAGGGTGACTGGAATCCTGGGGCAGCTGTGACATCACAGAACCTAACTGCCTACTGTGCCAAGCCTCAGGCAGAGATGCCACCCCACCCCCATGGCTCAAGCTCCAAGACTCGGCCAGGTGGGTGGGCTGGAATGATCTGGAATGAGTTAGTCAAGCAAAAGGGGGTAGGAGAGTAAAAAACAGATCCCCGAGGATCCTCTGTTTTTCTTTAACAAAATAACCCCAAGTCAGCTTAGAACACGCAAAACTCATATTAAAATCCTGAAGATCCCTGAGAATATCTGCTTTGACACCCCATTTTTTTTCTTGGCCTTCTACAATGGAGCAAGATTGATTTACAATGCAATCCTAAACAGAGTTTCTCCCGTCTAAGTCCACTGAAATCAATGGGCTTAGACTGGGGAGCAAATAACACTCCTCGGAGTGAGTTACTGGTACCCAAAACCAGACAAAGTGAGGACAGAATGGGCAATAGATTTCACCAACTAAGAGCCAAGCTACAAGTGACAAATGACACTTGCCTGTCAAGTGAACAGACTCACGTGTATTCCTCCCTGTTCGCTTGCCATTCACTTGCGCTGAAGTGGAGCGCAAGTGAATGGCAAGTGAGCAGGGAGGAATACACGTGAGTCTGTTCACTTGACAGGCAAGTGTCATTCGTCACTTGTAGCTTGGTTCATAATGAGATTCCGCACACGTTGGGTACTGCACTTTCAATGCACTTTAGCAACCGTTTGGAAGTGGATTTTTTGTTTCACACACGAAACATTCAGTTCCAAATGATCTCTAAAGAGGATTGGAAGTGCATTATCCAACGTGTACGGAATCAGCCATAGTCTCGGGTACTGGGAATATAATTTGAAACATTGGCATGTAGTATCCAGCACTGAAGGCTGTAGTTTGACGCCATCTATTGGATATAGAAGGAGCAGAAATTTCAAAGATACTTTGGTTCATTCATCCCAGGCGGAAGCTGCGAATAACAGAGATCTCCCCGGGGTCATTTCTCCTGTGAAGGGGGTGGTGCAATATTTGTCCATTAACCAGAAAGATGTCTGAAGTTATTAATCCCATCACTAACAAACCCCTATATGCGACTTCCTTTTCTACTTGCAAAATGACCAATGTGATTAATTTAATCCAGTGTAGTTGCCCTTTATTATGTGGAGAGCAGGACTCGCCAATGCAAGGTGTGAGTTAGGAAACATTTATCACATATTAAGCATAAGGTTATGGAATCACCTTCAGTTGAACATTTTGCCCAGTGCCCAGTTCACCGAAAGGCCTTAAGAGTTTCTCTATTAAATGTGTTGGATACTAAGGAAGGAATATACAACAGAAGCTTTTACAGTTAGGAGTCACAATGGATTTTCTGTTTATTTTCTGTTTTCTGTCTGTCGCCTTATGGCCTTAATATAAGTATTTACTGTACTAATTGGCTGCTGTCTCCTTTAAGAATGTGTAGCTTTAAATACTCAATGGCTTAGTAGCCAACCACGGCTTCGGACCGTCTTTAGCAACCAACATGGTGGTGTAATACTGATTGCTTTGCTAGTTGTAAGTAGATTGCTTTCTTGTGAGTTTGGGATGATTAATGTGAGTACTCTGGATTGGGATAACTATTTTTGTTTTGCTGTGAAATAGATACTGTGAGCCTATGAAGAAGTGAAAATACGAAACGGGATTGAATGAATACATGCCGGCAAAACCTGTAGGCACATTTGTGACATTCTAATTTTGCGGGCAAACTTCACAGCACTGGCATCTTTGTGAGTTTGCCGCTTTGGTGGCAACATTATAACATTGGATGAACACTTGTTTCAGTGCATTGAGATGGCGTACATAGTGGGATACTGTCCAAGCGCTTTTGGGACTTTTGTGAATACATCACAAAAACTTTGATGCCTGGAGATTTTATCCCCACCAGTTGGACAGTATTATAAACATATTCATCACAATCAATTCATTTGTATATATGTATTTATGGAATGATGGAAAAGTGTACTAATTGTATGTAATTGATCCTATTTATTAGAGCAATGGTGGCACTTTAATATTATAAATTGAGTGATTGATTGTTCCATTGAATAGTGTTTGTTACAGACTCCGGGAAGGGGTGTGTTGAAGTATCTCCATTGTAGAAGGCCTGAAGTTTTGAGGAATGCCAGCTTGCTGAACCTTCTTTCAGCTTCTTCCTCAGTCACTGACAGTATGCAAAGAACCCATTAGGCTCTGCACTGGGCATTAGTTGCCACAGAGGCCGACTCTATATAGAAACCATTTTCATCTCGATTTTGTTCCCCCGCTTCCCTAGTTACTGTATCATTGCCTGGCTGCTGAATGGCTTTCTCTGATTGGAAAAAACTTGAACGAAAGATTGGTTTCCTTTCCCTTCTTTCGGTTCCTGTTCATTTACTTCCTTACATTTCCAGCTGCGTGATTTGTATTTATAACCCCCAGCCGACATGGCTGCACGGAGCAAGCGTGTCTGTGACGGGGAGTGGATTACGGTGCAACTTTAAGCGGAGTTAGGCCAGTCTATGCCCATTGACCCCAATGGGCTTAGGGTGGAGTAACTCGGCTTAGGACAGCACTGTTAGACGCATCTGTTTTAGGCGTGTAAATCTCACCAGAACAAGGAGCAGCACCACCTCCCACTGTCTAAGGGCGATTGCCCTTCCCACCAGGTGTCCCTCTGGGGTTGGCAATCTCCAGGTGGTGGCTGGAGTTCTCCTGGAACGACGACTCTTCTCCAGACTTCAGAGCTCACTTCCCTGGGAGCAAACGGCTGCTTTGCGGGGTGGGCTGTGTGGCCTTATGCCCCACTTCCCTCCTGGAAACCTGCCTTCCCCACAGATCCACCCCAGATCTCCAGGGCTTACCAAACCCAGAGTTGGCAGCCTTCTGTCCCTCCCTCCTGAGTATGCAGAAGGAACCCCGGGGCTGGCAGTCCTTCCTGCGGTAGACCCAGGGGGACCTGCAGACCAGCTTGCTTGAGAAAGCTGCTCTACCAACACTGCTTCTGACCGACTCCGGGAACTCTCTAGGATCCTAAACCTCACGAGGTCTGGGCAAGAGATGCGGAGCAGACGTAACAGGGCCTGCTGCCTGGGCTGGCCCCTCTGGATCTCAGGGCTCCAGTAGAGTGTGCCCTCCCTTCCCATACCAGGGGTCCTGGTTCTAGCCACCCCACACCCCCTCTCACGAAGATCCTCCTGTCTCTACCATTGTATTCGAGATTGCCCTGAGCTTTCCTGGGGGGGGGGCAGATCGGAGAAGCATCCCCCACCTCTCTGCAACTCAGGGGGCATCCCAACATTTTGTTCTGAGGGCCACGTGGAGAAATGGTGGCCAGAGTTGCCCCCGGTTCTCTGCACAGCTGCTCCAACGTGAGCCGGGCTGAACAGCAGGGAAGGGGGGCACCAGCTGTTCATCCTCCCTCCTGAAAGGGCCTCTGGGATCAGCACCGTTGGGGGAGAAGAAGAGGCTATTTGGGGGGGAAAGGGGAGCAACAGGCTGTGTCTTAAGCTGAGGCAAAACCCCAGGAAGGCTGGGGGGCTCATGGGGCCAAATGAAAAGGTTGTGGGGACTGGTGGCACCCCCACCCCCCCACCCCAGCCATACATCTAAGGCCCCAGCTTCAAATTCATCCTTTCTTTCCACCCCCATCCCACGTTCTCTGTCTCCATTTATTTTCTGGATCATTTCTGGGTGGGAGGGGGGAGAAAGTCCACCCACCCAGGAGGGTTGCCAGCTTCCAGGTGAGGGCTGGAGATCTCTGGGAATGACAAGCGATCTCCAGGCCTCAGAGATCAGTTCCCCTGGAGGAAACGGGTGCTTTGGAGGGTGGGATCTATGGCACCGTGCCCTGCCGAGTTCCCTCCCCTCCACATACTCCAGCTTCCCCAAGCTTCACCCCCAAGTCTCCATGAATATCCCAACCTGGAGTTGGCGACTCTGCCCCCCACCCCAGGGGGGCTCAGGGGGGTTCGTTCCCTACCTGCTCCATCTCCATCAATCCACTCCTGGAGACCTGTCTAGCACAAGTGGACCGGAACCCCGAGGCGACTGTGACTCAAGCCTCAGGCAGAGATTCCACCCCTCCCCCACCCCAGGGCTCAGGCTCCAAGACTCGGCCAGGTGGGTGGGCTGGAAGGATCTGGAAGGATCAAGCAAAAAGGGGGAGTCAAAGATGTACAGGGATCCTGGTGGATCCTCTGTTTTTCTTTAACAAAATATCCCCATGTCAGGAAAGGAACTTGAGCCTGAAAGAATGTATCGGCGTGAGCTGACTTTAGGAGCTGTTGAAAGTAGTGCGACAGGCTTGAGAGGGGCTTAGCAGGCAAACTGCCTGCACCCGCATGAATTTGGCACGACGGGTGCGTCGTCCTGCCTTCTCTCCTCTCACAAGTTTCTCAGGGCAGCAATTGTTAAGCGGGGGTTTGCCCTGGCTGGCCGGATTCGCTTTAAGGTGGGCCTGTTTCCAGCCATGGGGTGGGGGGTGCGGCTTTCCCTTCTGCCGACGCTGCAGGACCACTGCCTTGATCCGAACGGCGCAAGACCTGTGATCACGCTGTGGAGTCCGTTGGTGAGGCCGACCTGTGGGAGTGTTCGTCAGCTCATCGAAGCGTTTCCGTTACGTTAGCCCTGATTAGCCTTTGAGTGAGGATTTATTTGATAGATGCTTGCAACGTTTGAGTTCCTCAGAATAAAAAATATTTTTCTTTCTGTGTGCCTTGCTTCACTGTCCCTGCCCCATCAGCTGTGTCACACTGGGCGAACTCACATCTAGGGACAAAGGGGTCCCCCTTGACGCGCTAAGTCAGCTTAGAATTACATGCAAAGCTCCTGTTAAAATCCTGAAGATCCACGAGGATCTCCGCTTCGACACCCCGTTTTTTCGCCCTGGTGGTGGAAGACAGCTCCATGCGGTCCCTGCAGGATCTCCCAGCCACAGAAGACTTCCCGGTGGGATCCTCAGTTCACCCCCACCGACTCCCAGGGGAGACGTGATTCCTTTTTCTCCTGAGAGGCTCCCGCAGTATTCAAGGGTCCCTGGGGCTGTTTCCCCAACTGGCAAGATCCGTCTTCGGGTCCTCGGCTGCCCCTTTCACCCCCAGAGCTCCTTTTCATAGGACCAGGACACAGAAAGTAGATGGGACGGGCCCTTGGTGGGGTTTGTGGGGCCGTTTTCACACGACTAACCTGCTTCTGCAATGTTGCACAACGTTCCGGAAGCAGGTTAGTGGTGTGAAAATGGCCCTTGTTTGTCTCAGCAAAACAAGGTCCCCTCCCTAACCTGACCCCAAATTTCAACTGAAAGCCAAATGAAAATCCTGTCTAAACGGGATTTTAATCTATAGCATCAATTCCCAGTTTGAGGGGGGAAATCTCTCCTCTCCTTCTTAAACTGAGGCTGGCTCACCCCCTCTCGTGCAGTGGTGTTCCAGGGGCTCTGATTAGCTGGCAACAACAACAATAAAAACTGCACTTAGGTATAATCCCTTGGATTTGCAGGAGGCCAAAATGACAAGGATTGGTTCAGAGCCCTGGAGGAGGGGAGGGACTTTGGGGGTGACTGCCAACGGGGTCCAACTTTACAGACCCCTGAACAAGATGCCCCCCCCAGCCACCCTGGCCTCCTAGAATCAGAGACGTCTCGAGGGGGAAGGGGCCTTAGAGACCACCTAGTCCAACTTCCTGCTCAATGCAGCAACAGCCTAGAGCATCCCCAACAAGTATTCATCCACCCGCTCGTTGAAGACTGCCAAGGAGGGGGAACCCACCACACCCCTAGACAGCCGATTCCATGGCTGAATTACGTTTAACATGAAGAGGTTTTTCCTAATGTCCAGCCGGTACTTTTTCTCTTCAGTTTAAACTCATTATTGCAGATCCTATCCTCTGCCGCCAGCAGGAACAGCCCCCTTCCCTCCTCTAAGTGACAGCCTTTTAAATACGTAAAGAGAGTAATCGTGTCTCCCCACAACCTCCTCTTCTCTGAACGGAACAATCCCAGGTCCCTCCGTCCTTCCTCACAGGGCTTGGTCTCTGGGCCCCTGACCATCCTGGTTGCTCTCCTCTGCACCCCTTCCAGTTTGTCCGCGTCCTTTTTGAAGCGAGGCCTCCGGAACTGCGCACAATACTCCAGGTGGGGCCTGAGCAATGCGGTACATCGTGTAATGAGGACACCCTGCTATTTGGGTATTATGCCTTTGTTGATACACCCCAAGACTACATTTCCCTTTTTAGCTGCTGCGTCACACTGAGGGCTCACATTTAGTTCCTCTCCACCTGTCTCCCAAGATCTTCTTCACACTCACTGCTACCCAGAAGTGCATCCCTCACCCCGCATGCATGCTTTGCATTTTTGTCACCCAGATGGAGAACCTGGCACTTATCCATCTTATTCAAATCCCACCACTCAGTCTTCATATAGACCCATACCGATAACCTTCTCTAGGAGCAGCAACCAACGTTTATAGGAGTGATATTTGAATGGAAGTTTATGAATCTTGGAATCCATGTTGGTGGGATAACCATCTTGGATAAAGATTCAGAACAGGACCCTACAAATGAAGCGGTCAGCCCGTTGGATGGTCTACTCTGCTTGCACTACTTGGACTTGGACTCAGCATCTAAACCTGTGGACTTTTTGTACTTGGCATAATAATTTGTAACTGTATTTGTTCTGAAGGAATACCAATTGTTCACGGGCTATACCATCATTATGACTCTGCACCAGCACTTTATGTAAGGGTTGGTCTATATGAAGACTGCGTGTACTGAGAAATATCGAATGGCAGTTTGTTTCTGGCAATAACAAAATAAGTCATTTGAAAGTGGCTGATAAGTCTTTATTTCGTTAGCACATCACGTATTGTTGCTTTCGGTTACTGGCTTTCATGACTCTCCGTACTTATTTGAGGTCCAACTTCAGCATTACGCTGTGTAGGGGGGGGTGGGGGGAGTGGTGTTACACATGTCCCGGGGTCTTCTTGAAACTGGGTCCTGAGCGACCACGTGCAATCTTAGCACAAGAAGCATTCAAAATGTGAGTGGTGATTGTGCTTGTGCGCTCACCTCGCAAGTCTGGCGGCCTAATTTAAATCACAGGTGCCTGGCGGCCTCTTGCCTGGAATCGCGGGTAAATAGGGCCTGACTCCCTGTTGGTCCACTTCAAATTGGGGCTGGATCCAGTTTCCCAGACATGGGAGCGTGCAGAATTCTCAAGCACATCCTTTCGCTTTAAATTTGCTCTCAAAATCGGAAGCTAATCGGAGTATCTTTCATCATGATTAATTAAGCATACCGCTGAGCAGGCTAGTTTCTTTAAGGTATAGAGTTAATGTCTTTCTACAAGAACACTCCCAATGGTGGCCTTCAGATTAAATCAAGAGGCTCGGGGATATTCCCATCGCCCCAAGAAAAGATAAGGTTTGGTGCCAGGCGAACTTCTGTGGGGAATTCTACAGTCTTAGTGCCCCCCCCCAAACATGCTCAGACCCTTGCTTCTGATAAAGGGCCACACAGAGCCAAGACAGAGGGGGGGGGTGTGGGGTGGTGGTGGTAGAGGGATTGAGAGATTCTTGCAGAACACTTTTCAGAAAGAGTTGTTCTGACCCAGAAACCTGGACTTTGGGCCTCCACTTTTCTTGGGGCCACCAGCCCCCTGGTAGGGGTGAGGGATCCCCCACTCCCAGCCTCTGCCCCCCCCCACTGCTTACCTGGCTGGCATGAGGGAAAGGTGAGAGGAGCGGGCCCAGGAGACACGGCACCTCCTGGACAGGCATGCAGTGGGCGCACTCCCCGGCAGGCACGACGCCATCACTTCCTCCGTCATTGTGCCTGTCAGTGGGCATGATCCTGCACTTCGCAAGGGTCCATTTTGGCCCCCAACAGCTAAACTGGCCCCATGTGGAACCTGGGAACAAGCCTGCTGCTAGTGCGATGATGTCACTTCCCGGAAATAGCATCATTGCGCTAGTGCTAGGAGCATGCACATGCTGCATGCACACAGGAAGAAGACGTGAGGTCAGCGCCAAGTCCCCCGTTCCCGCCAGGAGGGCATCGGGACCTGGCGCCCTAACTTTTCCGCTCATGTCTTGCGGTCGCTTTCTCCAGCTGTGCCCTTTCTTGGCTATAAGCACCTTGTCTTTTTGACGGAGGCACTTTTACAGCGGGCAGTAAGGACGCAGAATTTCAACTGAGGAATCATTTCCCAACATGGTTCCATCCTACCATGTGTATTGCACATGCTGCCAGGCAGCGGAGAAACACACAGAATCCATACTGCTTTGTTTTATTTCACTTCAAAACAATCTTGATGGCCCATGTCCTGCCCATCAGACTTAGCTCATATGCCTTGTAGCTACATCTGTGTGCTGCACAGCACCTAGCCCAACACCGGCAATCTTTTTTATTTTAGTGAAGAGGGGATAAAGTCAATTAAACTGAAAATAAACTTTTAAAAACGGCAATATAAGGCGACATTGTCCTCTGGTGGCCAGTTCAGGAAATGCACGTGAAATATTTCCCCCTGAGCTCCTAGCAGTAGCCTTGAAGATACCCAAATCGCCATGAAAGCAGGGAACACCAGTGAGACGCCACATGTTGGGATTATTGACACCCAGTAGGAGGCTGCCTACTTCCTCTTTGTACGTCATTAAGTGTGGGCTGAATGGCCTTGCATGCGGGTGTAGTAACCAGAGGCCACAGCTCTGAGTAAAAACAGGCACTGCTGTGTCGTTCCTCCAAGGCGCCCAGGCACCAGGGGCCATCCGGGTCTCTACCCAGTCCTGCTCCACCCTCCTGGTTTTCCTGATCCTCGGAGGGGTTTTTTCCTCCCTCTTTCAATACACCAGTTCCACCACCTGGCCTTTGTAGGTATTACGCACCAAGAAGACCAGGGCTTCCGTCTCCCTTTCTCTGCATTGCCGTTCGAATGCCCCACACTTCGTGCCTGCAGGGAGTACTTACAGTATTTGCACCATTGTGGGGGTTAGCACTGCTTTCACAGTGGCAAAAGAAGGCACGAGGAAGCGCGTCACTGGGTGGGTGCAGCCTGGTACACTGCGGAGAGGCAGAACCTGAAGAGGGAGTGGAGCCAACTGCACTCTTTTGGGCCCAACGTGATATTTTATTTCTCAGAGTTTCACTGCCAGCTGCTCCTTCCCTCGACAAGGAAAGAACACTTTCTCTCGAGTCTGAAGAGACAAAACAAAGGCACAGAAAGATTCAGGCGCAGAAAAGGCGACAGGTGGGGGGGCCTGGGGGTTCCTTCTGCGGCTTCTCTGACATGAAAAACGGCCTCCTGCTCTACGTGCCACCTTTCAGCTGCTGCCTCTTGACGGCTTCTGTGCAGGCTTCCTTTTCATTTTCTTTTTTTAAAAAAAAGCAGGAGACGGAAGAAATGAGTGTTGCCCCCCCTTACCTGTGAGGGTACAACGGGGGGGCTGTCTTGCCCTGCAGTCTTAAGAGCTTGATTTGCTAAGCGAGGGTCAAGACTTCTGGAGGCATCATTCATTCCAACAGGGGTCTTCCCACCTCCCTCCGTCTGTTTCCTAAGAGATTCTTTTTGTCGTTCTTGCACAACTGGACAAATCTGCGGCACAACCCCATGCAATGACATTCCTTCAGCTGAGCAGCATAGCAGGTGTGATGCTAGCAAGGAGAGCCAAAATCGGATCTAATTGCCTTCTGGGCTAACGTCACCTTTCTGCAAGTTGTCTGCAGAAAGGCAGCTTTTCAAATCCTGCAACACCCGACTGATTACAGAGGGAACCGTTACTCCAATCAGAGAATCACCGTAAGGGAGGCACGGTCCGTCTATTGAGGCTGAGGGAGACCAAAATTGCTCCAGATGCTGAAGCTCTGCAAAGTAGTTTGGAGTTGAAGTAAGAGAAAAGCCTCACTCATAGCCTCTCCGGTGTGTCACCCCACCCTGGGCTCAACCTCTGATCTCATCCAGATCAAAGCTTGTGTGTGTGTGTGTGTGTGTCATGCCCTCAAGTCATAGCTGACTTATGGCGACCCCTGGTGGGGTTTCCGAGGCAAGAGACTATCAGAGGTGGTTTGTCATTGCCTGCCTCTGCAATCCTTGTCTTTGTTGGAGGTCTCCCATCCAACTACTAACCAAGGCCGACCCTGCTTAGCTTCTGAGATCTGACGAGGTCAGGCTCACCTGGGCTATCCAGGTGAGGGCAGATTAAAGCTTAGCAGGACAGAAACCACAGCACCCTGAAGGAAACATCTGAAACCTTAGTTCAAAGGCTTCTCAAAGGCTTCTTCCATCTTCCATTTCTCCTCTCCCCTCCCCCGCCCCCCGCCCATGAAAGCAGCCTGAGACGGAAGGGCTTCTGGAACAGATGGGACTTCCACCAAACAGCTTTCAATTATTCCCTTCTACAGATATTTTAAGGATGATGATGATAGCGCACTTATATACCACCCTTGGGGACAGATTCGTGCTCAATCAGTGCAGCGAAGAAAGTCAATGTTATTATTTCCCCCGCGATACATCTGGGGAACTGGGGCTCGGAGGAGGGGCTTACCCAAGGCCCCCTACGGAGTTCATCGCATGAGTGGGAGTCGAACCAGCAGAGCGCTGATTGGCAGCCCCGCCACACAACCCCTGTGCTGCAGCCCCTCGCAGCCTGTGGGTGGTCAAAGGCTTTTCTAGAAAGGGAGGGGGATCTGGGGCACAGCTGTGCCAGCTAATAAGATCTGGCCTGAATTTCTGGTTCTCTTCCTGATACAGGTACGTAAGCTTTGGGGTGGCTAAGGGTGCAAGCCTTTCGGCTGAGCTGGAGGGAAACAGCCAAAGGGCTGATTGATAGCCAAGGGCTGGCTGCGGTGATCCAGAGTAATACGGCTCAATGGATCCAGCGTGGGGAAAACACAAGGTCAAGCTACAAACTAAAACAAAAATATTCCAAATAACGATTTATTATGAGTGTGCACAAGGTTTTAGTTAAAACAAGGTTAAAACACAGGGCCTAAATTACAGGCTACGTGCATCTGTTAAAAGTAACTTAAACATTCTCCATATACAGATGATGCTACAGTCCAATGACCGACGTAAAGACAGACCCACCGCGTTTCGGCCCCCAGGCCTTCCTCAGTGGTCAAGGGTACAATGTTTGTGTTACGGCCCAGTCCAGATTGACGAAACACACCCAAAGACATTGGAAACCAAGCCTCAGAACAATGTGCCAAGCGAAGGTCGTCGTGCGAGTGCAACCTGCCGCCTGCTGCAACCATTTCAATTATAGCACACACAATTATACAAGAGACAAGACCACCGGGGACATTTTTATATTGGTTTCTAAATGTGTGGGTGTGTTCGTTTAACGTAACTTGAAATCACGCGTAATTTAGGCCCTATGTTTTTAACTTCTTTTTGACCACAAACTTGTGTACACTCATAATAAATACTTATTTGGAATAGACCCCGGCCATGTCTGGGTTGAGTCTGTGGGGGCTTCCCCACCCCACCCCCTTTTCTTTTTTGTTGTTTCCAATGGAACTGGGACCACAAGTTTAGGTTCCACCGCATTTTGTTGTTGCTGTTCTTGGTTCTTGGACTAAATTATCTCTCTTTAGGCCTCCGATGGGGAGACTCAAGACTGAGACATTCACATAAATAAATTACTTACTGTCTGTTCAGGGCGTGGTCTAGGTTCTGGCTGTAGAGAATGTTGTGGTTGTAGTGTTGGTTCTGGCTGTGGTGTCTGGTGTGGTTGTGGTGCCTGGTGTGGTTGTGGTGCAGGTTCTGGTAGTAGTGTGTGTTTTGCAGGTGATGTACGTTGTGGTTCTATTATAGGTCCTGGTTCTGGTATATGGTGTGGTTGTGATGTGCGTTTTCCTGGTGACGTGCGTTGTGATTGTGCATGTTTTACAGGTGAGGTATGTTGGGATTGTGGTAGAGGTTCTAGTTCTGGTGTTTCTTCTGGTTCTGGTATCGGTTCGAGTTGCAGCGGTTCTTGTTTCTGGACTGATTTAGCAAACCTGCAGAAGCAAAGCACAGGGGCGTTCATAGACTTGCATTACAGGATGGACAGTCAGGCGACAACTTGAAACGGAGTTATTAGAAACCGGGGGCTTTTCACATTGAGGCATACGGCAAGCAGCACTGCCGCGGTCTCGTCATACGGTGCCAAGAAAGAAGCAAGCTGACTTACCAAGCTTTCAACTGCTCCCTCTTAAGGACAGAAATGATGAGAAATGCAAAGAGAGCCACTCCGATTAGTGCAGCTATTGCAATGATGAGGGCTAAATTACCTGGAAAGGGGAGGGGGGAGAGAGAGAAGCATTCAGGGCACTCCAGGTATGTCTTGCCTTGCCCTTGTTATGTCACATTAGGGTTGCCAGGGAACTGGAGTGCCTTGACGGGAGATCCTGTCAGTCCCCACCAGGTGGATCCCTCAAGCCCCTCTGGAGTGAACACACGTTGGTTCCATAAGAAGCAGTTTTATTAAAACCCATACCATGCAGGTCTGCACTCCTTCAGGGAGTTTGACAGAAGTGGCAATTCAAATCAGGCAATCTCTGTTATACTTCATTTGCCTGCGCTTCAAACAACAGTTGGAGTTTTGGCACGCATGCTTACACAGGTTCTGTGAGGCTCAACTTAGTTATGGCTATGAATCAGATAGGCAACAGCTCATTCCCAGCATCTGGGGAGAGTAGCTGAAACCAGCATTGAGACACTTCAAGGTTACAGCTAGCCGAGACTTGCATATTTCTCTAAGATAAGTGAGAGGCCCTTGCTTGGGCCTTCAGTAACATCTGCACTACAGTTATGCAGGAAGAGAGTGCATACTAATTAACACACATTCACACAGTCGCATGACAGCAGTAGTCAACAAGGAATGTCAGCAACATGATCATGGCATGTATGTAGACAGACAGACATGACAGATTCCAGATCCCTGGACTCTTCCAGTGGGAGATTGGCAACCAGAACCCCTAGTTCCCTTCTTTGCATGTGCTCCCGTATCGTGTGATGATGTCACTTTGGGGAGTGATGTCATCATGCGGGGTCAAAGGGTGCCGCCGCATGCCTGCTCTCGTCACCACCTGCTCTCACTGCAGCCATGGGCCACTCTTGCCTCCACCGCCACGGCCAGCTCATGCATGAAAAAGTAAGTCCATCTCTCTTCTCCTCAGGGTCTGGTATTAGTCCAGACCCCATCTGGCAATCCTACATACTAACAGATTTTAAACGTTTAAGGTATGATGGATCACATGATCCTGTTAAGAAAATCTCAACTCTCTTTAAACGCTTATTTATCTTGGGCCATAGAGGGTAGAATTTCTTTGTATCTTTATCCAGCCAGTTTTCTGTCTTCCACAAGGAAACTTACAGTGCAGTCATACGTAGGGTTGTCTGCAGGTGACTCTTATTGGGGGCTGGCCGGCAACGTGGTGACACATTTAATCACAGAGTTGTGGGTGAATGCTAGAGCGTCCTCCAATGCGATGACATCACTTCTGAGTCTTGCCAGAAGTGATGCAATACAAAACTAACAAGGGCAACCCTAGTGCAAATTAGCAAAGACAACAAGCCAGGGCTACGGTATAGTCAATAATTGGAGTATAATCTATTATTCACAGTACAAAGTGCAAAAGTGCTATAAATACATATATGAATTATAAGCCAATTTATACAAAAGCAATCACAAGTGCATAGATACAGGTAAGTAGCAAGTATATAATTGTGCAAAATGTCACTGTCCGGAACAAATCTTATCAATTAAAGTGCAAATGCCAAAAAAGTCAAGGAAGAATCGGTAGGTGGGAGCTTGTGCCAAAGGAATATTAGCAGTCCATAGAATCAAAGTATATATAGAAGAAAACGCCGACGGGGACTTGCAGGCAAATAACATTAACCCGTTTCGTGAGGATCACCCCTCACTTCCTCCTGGGCATGTAGCAATTCGGACTGTACACAAGTATGAAAATAGCACCACAGATTCTCCCACCGTTCCTCCGACACACAATTCACGGACGTGAGGGGTGATCCTCACGAAACGGGTTAATGTTATTTGCCTGCAAGTCCCCGTCGGCGTTTTCTTCTATATATACTTTGATTCTATGGACTGCTAATATTCCTTTGGCACAAGCTCCCACCTACCGATTCTTCCTTGACTTTTTTGGCATTTGCACTTTAATTGATAAGATTTGTTCCGGACAGTGACATTTTGCACAATTATATACTTGCTACTTACCTGTATCTATGCACTTGTGATTGCTTTTGTATAAATTGGCTTATAATTCATATATG
This sequence comes from Eublepharis macularius, assembly GCF_028583425.1. NCBI lineage: Eukaryota > Metazoa > Chordata > Lepidosauria > Squamata > Eublepharidae > Eublepharis > Eublepharis macularius. The sequence continues at coordinate 189,279,347 of NC_072792.1, forward strand.
TATTTATAGCACTTTTGCATTTAGAAGTGACGCAATGGCATCAGACCACTGCCCTTCCCATTTCCTTTGCTGCCTAGCTTGGCAGTGGTGGAGCCAGCAGGGGGTGGAGGTCTCTTGCCACAGCAGGAGACCTGTCAAGCTTGCCACAAGCATAGTTACACCTTGCTTAGCCCATTCTGGGGCCCAGGCACGCCGTCCCTCTCTCAGCCTGCCTTTGCTCTAGCTGTCTGCCCACATATTCCTTTCTGATTCAGGTCTTCAGCTTCTCCATAGAAAGAAGCTTCTCATCGATCCGAGAGGTGCCATTTGACATGGCCACAACCTCTTTTGATGACCAATACAACGGCTGCCAGGATATGATGGAGGATAAGGTGGGGGCTCTCCTCCGCACTGAGTTTGCCGATACCATCTATGCCAAGGTCTGGGAAAATGCAACTGCCAAGTGGGACGAGATGAAGGCCTCTGCCTCAGTCCCCAAAGACCTCAAGCCGGAGTACGCCATCGCGGCCTTGGCCTACACACGGAAAGAGGCCTTCTTATATCGCGATTTAAACAGAGCTGTAAGGAAAGCAGGGGAGAGCGAAGAGTATTCCCTCAGGGCCTTCCACTTCAAGGCCTTCCATTTCCTCTTGACGAGAGCCCTTCAAGTCCTGCGGGCCAACGCCAGTCCCAAGTGCCACGAAACGTACCGCGGGGTCAGAGGTGCCAGCTTCATTGCGGAGCCCTCCGAGAAGGCCCGTTTTGGATACTTTGCTTCCTCCTCGCTGGACAAGGACCAGGCCATGAGCTTTGGAAAGGACACCTTCTTCACCATCGAGACCTGCTACGGGGGCTACATCAAGGAGTTCTCCTTCTTCCCAGAAGAGGAGGAGATTCTGATCCCACCCTTCGAGGAGTTCCAGGTGGCAGAGGTCACAGAGACGCCTGACGGGGTCCACATCCGTCTCATCTCCGCTGGAATATTCAGCAAGTACAACTGTGTGTATATCAAAGGTAACCATGTGAGCAACTTCCAAATTCGGAAACCAGTAGAGCTCAAGGTCCCCCAATAGCCTAGAATGTGACGTCCAGCTTAGGCACAGCCGTGTCTGTAAATTCCTTTATGCAATCCAGACCAGGGTGTCTGGCAAAACCACTAGGAACAGATGCAATGAATTATATTATATTATATTATATTATATTATATTATATTATATTATATTATATTATATTATATTATATTATATTATATTATATTATATTATATTATATTATATTATATTATATTATATTATATTATATTATATTATATTATATTATATTATATTATATTAATGTCATTTATAGTCCACCTTTCTCACTGAGACTCAAGGCGCATTATATAGTGTGAGATTAGTACAGTCAGTATCAAGGACATTTCCAAACAGTGTCAAGAGCATTTCCGTAAACAATGCCATGGGGTAAATAAATGCAAGTTTATAAATACATAGCATTGGAAAGGATCCAATACAGGGCTGCAGAACTGCTGAAACAGATTCTAGGACTGACATTAGACAGCATGAAACAAAGGTAGTCTGTAGGAGTACATATTTAATTTGCTTGAAGAGCAAATAGAGCAGATGGATCAGGTAAGCAAGCCAAGCTGCATATGAAAAGCAAGACCAAAAAAACGCTTGTGGGTATGCACGTGCGCACACACAGAAAGTCAGTAGTCAGCATCCTTTGTCAACAGCAAGTATAATTTAATGATTATACTTTAATGATTATGATTAAATCTGGAATCTGAGCGACTCTCATCCAGGTAATCCCACTGAAATTTTAGGGAGGGGGCACAGTATGACCCAGAAATGTGACGGCGCAGAGGAAGGCGATGGGGTCAGACTGGAATTATCCCCGGTCTTCCAGAGCACTGTTGCCACCCAAGAAGGGCTGCCCTGGAGGCAGTTCAGAAACTGCCGTCATTGCAGAATTCTGCAGCTTCGGTAACCAAAACGGTTAAAAAGGGGGGGAAATCTTTTTATATATAAATGCCAAGGTCAATGCAAAAAAGCAAAAAAAATATTAATAAAATTGGGTAGTTAAAGCAACAGAAGTCTGGTTCCACATAGAAGGACTTTACCTTGTGTAAAAAGTATTGATCAAATCTCCCTGAACACATAGAGATCTCATACGTTACAGACTGCTTACAGATGGCTTAGTACTGTTATAATATACATCATTGTAATGATTTCCAGAAATGGGTGCCTGTGTCTTTAAATGTTTGGGGAGATAGGTGAAGAGTGGGGGGTGAAAGAGAGAGATGAGTGAGTGATATGATTGGTTGATGACAAATAGTGGGCGGAGGGAAGGCAGTTTTCAGTTACTGAGGGAGAGGAAAAGTTCAGTGAGGGCAAGAGAGGCGAGCTGTGTGCAGCCTGAGTGTGTTCATGTATTTGTGAGGGAAAGGCAACCTGAGTGGAAGCCTGAACTGAGTGTGTCTGTGAGGCTATATATTCACTCTATTTGAAGCAGGCAAACTGTGGGTGCGCCTGAGAGAGAAAGAATTGAGAGTGAAAAGAAAACAGGCTAGCTGTGTGCTGCTTGAGGAGTTCTCTGTGAGAGAAATATAGAGCCTAGAGAAAGAGGCCAACTGTGTGTGAAGCCTTACAAGAGATCTGTGTGAAGGAGTTTGGATGAAGCAACTAGAAGAACTAAGAACGACTTTTATGTAACCAATACGCTTCTTAAAAAATAAACTTTTATTTTGTTTGGTTATATCCCAGAGTAGCAGTCATTGTTATCTCCCATTCCTATCCTCAGGGCCAAATAGAACCACGAAGGAGCCTGACGCATAAACACGTTACCAAAGGGAAAACTTAAATAAAATATATTGGAATGTAATATTCCTGGTGGCAGCTAACTACCCAGAGGGTGTGAAGGGAAAGATTAAAGCAAAAACCACCCTAAAGAAAGTAGAGATCATAACAAGTGGTGGCATAGCGGTGGGATCCAAACATCCTGAGGAGAAGAAAATATTTTAAGGGGGATATAATAGCCTGAGAGGAAGGAACATTCTGAGAGAAAGGCATTCTGAAGGGACAGATAGCCAAGGAGACAGAGTGTTCAGTTAAATCCTATGAGGAATATAGAACTGTTATAAAGGAAAGACACAGAAGAACTAGTAGGATTTATAAGAGAGAACATAATCTGGTGAAGTTTAGTACAATTGTAGAAGGAAATAAAAGTAAAAGAGAAATGGCAGAGTTTATGGGGATGAAAAAGGAGGCTCTCATTCAGAAGTGCATAGAGTTAAATTTACCTCATGAGGGGAAAAGTGTAGAAGAAAAACAGGGTTTCTCACCTATAACTGTTGATCGTCGAGTCTCTTCTGTGCAGACACACATTGGGACTGCGCAGGCGCAGGCCAGCCGCGGAGAAGATTCCTTTAGCTTCTAGAAATGTGACGGGGACGTTCGGGCCCACCGCGCATGCGCGCCGGTGTTCCCGCCAATTTTGAAAGTACAAATACCCGAATGTCCCCGGCATTCCCTCAGTTCACCTGAGCTGCCAGAGAACAAATGAGTAAACTAAGCACTCACAGCGGCGCAGGTGGGAGGGAATGTGTGTCTGCACAGAAGAGACTCGACGATCAACAGTTACAGGTGAGAAACCCTGTTTATCGTCGTCGTCCTTCTGTGCAGCCCCACATTGGGAGAATAGCTAGCATCTCACCAATGGGGGCGGGTGTGAGTGTCTACTTGAACAAAGAATGCAGAACAGCCGTGCCAACTGCTGATTCACAGCGTGCATTCACGTCTATAGAATAGTGTCTGATGAAAGTGTCAGCGGTAGACCACGTTGCAGCCTGGCAGACGTCCTGGAGCGGTACTCCTCGCAGGAAGGCAGCAGAGGCAGCTTGTGCTCGAGTAGAATGAGCAGTAATCAACAATGGGCACCGGACTCCAGCTTGCTGATAACAAAGTTTAATTGCAGACACAATCCAGCGAGAGATGGACTGGGCAGAAGCTGGTGAGCCCTTGCGAGGGCCAGAGTAACACAAAAACAGGGCAGGAGATTTCCTGAAACATTTGGTGCGATGTAAATAAAACAATAAAGCACGTTTCACATCCAATGTGTGTAGAGTACGTTCCTCTGGGGAAGAGGGTGTAGGAAAAAAGGAAGGGAGGACCACCTTCTGTTGCAGGTGAAATTTGGAAACCACCTTGGGCAGGAACTGCATACTAATGTGGAGCATGACCGTACCGGGGAAGAGCTGCAGGAAGGGGGGGTCACACCTCAGAGCAGACAACTCCCCTACCCGCCTGGAGGAAGTGACAGCTACCAAAAAGGCCACCTTCTGCGTGAGCAGAGGCAAGGGACAGGTAGACAGGGGCTCAAAAGGGGAGAGCATCAAACGGGAGAGCACCAGGGTCAGGCTCCATTGAGGAATAGGATGGGCCCTAGGAGGAAAGGACTTTAATAGGCCCTTCAGGAACTGTTTGGACAGCCAATGTGTAAACACAGTCTTCCCATCAATCTGCTCATGGAAGGCAGAGATAGCAGCCATGTGCACCTTAACACTGGAGAACGCCAGACCTTGGGAACACAGGTCCAGGAGGTAGTCCAGGATGACAGGTAGCGGGCAAGCGAAGGGAGAAACCCCTTTGGGGGCTAACCACCTAGAGAAACATGACCACTTCCTCTGATAGGACAACCTGGTAGACGGTTTCCGGGCATTCAAGATGACATTAAGCACCCTAGTAGAGAGGCCTACACTGGGGCGCAGAGAAGCCAGGCAGTCAGATTCAGCACTGCCACGTCGTGATGCCACACCCTGTCCCTGATTAGTAGGTCTGGGGCGTGTGGCAGCAGGAGACATCGCCCCTGTGACAGGGAGAGTAAAAGGGGGAACCAATCCTGGCGAGGCCACCGAGGGGCAACCAGGATACAGTGGGTTCGGAAGGCTCTGACCCTGGAGAGGACCTTGTGAAGGAGTGGGAAGGGCGGGAAGGCGTAAAAGAGCCCCGGAGACCAGGGTATCTGGAAGGCATCCCCCAGTGAACGATGGCCAATCCCGGCCCGGGAGCAGAACAGGGGAGCCTGTGTGTTGTGGGCTATGGCGAAGAGGTCTACGAGCGGGGTGTCCCACATGCGGAAAACCACTTGGAGGTAAGCCCTGTTGAGGGACCACTCGTGTTGGGGCAAAAACACCCTGCGCAGCGTGTCTGCTGCTGTGTTGCTCTCCCCGGCAATATGAACGGCCTTGGGCAGGACGTTGTTGGCAATGGCCCAGTTCCAGAGCGTAGTCGCTTCCCTGCAGAGCTTGAGCGAGACCGTTCCTCCCTGCTTGTTGAGATAGTAACAGGCCGAGACTTCCTGTTTGGGATCCATGGAGGTCTAACGCAGCTCCACTTGCGGAGCTGACCGGACTGCCGTTTTAACCGGCCGGCGGGGTGAAAATAGCCCGCGGCCGACTGCTCTCAGGCGGGGAGCAGGCAAAGAACGCTCAAGACCCTAGGGTGAGCTAGATCTCGGACGAGGGGGGGCTCTACACAACGGGTCCCCTCCCGATCCTTGAGGTCCCACCTTGCGACGGGTCGGCTATAATCTCTGCGGCAGTTTTGGGGCCAATTCGGCTGGCATAAGACCTACATACCCAAGCATCGATTGGGGGAAGAAGCTGAGAGGAGAACTTAAAATCGAAACAGCGATTACAACCCGAGAAAAGTGAAGAGAAGGTAAAGATCATTATCTTCTGAGACGGGACAGATTGATAAAAACAGAGAGGAAAAAAAGTAGATTTTTAAACTGCAACAGACTAGTGAAAAGGAGGGGAAGACTCGGCAGGAATTGAATTTAAAAAGAGACTAAGTTTAAAGAAGTTATTAAAGAAATGGGACTATTGTTTTGAATACCTGTGGCTTTGGAGCTGTGAGAAAAAGACACCATCGCGAGATCTGCTGTGGGAAGACGGGAGACAGGAAGTGCGTAATAACAATAGAGTGGCTGGAGAGAAGCGGCCCTTGCTGGAGGGCAGGAAGTAGGGAATCGCCATTTTTGAAAGGGGAAGGGTCGCGGCTTCAGCGGAAGAGGAAGTAGGCCATCTTGGATTACAAAATCATAGAGAAACCATAGAGAAAAGACGCCCGACATTTTGGACTCTTTAAAATTTAATTTCTATAAGAAGACCGGGACATTTAAAATAGAAAAACGTTAAATTTTACGCCACGGAGATAAGGAAGAGAGCGGATTCGTGGGAGCGAGCTAAAGCAAGCCCCACGATGTCAAAAAAAGAGTGGCAATCGGCAATAGAAAACCTGGATAAAAACCTGGACAAAAAACTTTTAGATATGATTAAAGAACTTAAGGACACGAAATTGGAGCTGATAAAAGAGGTTAAAGAGGTTACACAGACAGTAAAATCGGAGCTGTCAGAAGTGAAAAAAGGTATGGAAACAATACGAAGTGAATTACAAGGAACGCAGCAGAGAGTTAAAACAGTAGAAGACGCGATGGAGAATTTAGCAGACACGCAACAAACAGAGATGAGATTGGTGAAGGGGAGAATGTCAGTTGCAGAAACTAAACATATGGAGAAGCAGCTACGTTTTCGTGGCTTGCCAGAAGTGGAAGGAAAGTCAGCGCAAGAACAGATGACTGAGGTGTTGGCTGAGTACCTGGGGAAGGAGGAGGAGGAAGTTGTGGCTATCCTAGATGTGGCATACCGTGTGAATTCGAGAATAGCAACCCAGAGGAAACTACCAAGAGATGTGATTGTGCAGTTTACAACACGAAATATGAAAGAGAGGATTGTGACAAAACAGTTTCAAGATCCATTGGAGATTGATGGCAAGACGATTATTATAATGAAGGAACTGCCCAGATCAGTGTTACTGGACCAGAAAAAATATAAAGCGCTAATTCAGATTTTGAAGGACATGAAAATCAGGTACAGATGGGAGTTACCGGAAGGAGTGTCCTTTGAGTTTGGAGGGGCCAAAAAACGCATCAGATCTGAGCGAGAGATGGAGCGATTTATTAAGGACAATGAAAAAGACTTACCAACAAGATCATGAGTATGGAGTGTAAAGTATTATCTTGGAATGTAAATGGACTAAACTCACCGAATAAGAGGAAAAATACTTTTCACTGGCTACTAAAACAAAAATGTGACATTGTTTGTTTGCAAGAGACCCATATCAGAAAGCAGGATGTAAAATATTTAAAATCTGGAAAACTGGGCAAAGAATATGTAGCGGCCTCCAACAAGAAAAAAAGAGGAGTGGTGTTGTACATAAAAGAGGAGCTACAGCCAAAATTTGTTATGAGAGATGTGGAAGCTAGATTTGTAGCAGTGGAATGTATTTGGAATTTAAAGAGAGTGTTGGTAGTCGGACTTTATGCACCTAACGGTGCAAAAGAAAGCTTCTTTGAGGATTTAAGGAAGCATTTAGACGATCTTGCATATGACCAGATAATTCTTGCTGGAGACTTCAATGGAGTGACAGACTTGGAACTAGACAAAAAGACTACAACGGCACAAAAGAAAAGAGGACTATTACCAAAGCTTGGAACAAGCAGGCTTTTTGCCAGACAGACAAATAAGAGACAACTTAAGGACAGTGATCAATGCTATTGAATATTATGACAAGCGTTGTGACAAAGAGGTTGGTTTCTTCTTTGTAGACGCTGAAAAAGCGTTTGACAATTTAAACTGGGACTTTATGTTTGCCACTATGGAAAAGCTACAATTGGGAGAAAGATTCATCAGAGCAATTAAGGAAATTTATAGAGACCAGACTGCAGCAATCGTGGTGAATGATGAATTGACCAAGAAATTGACGATAAGTAAAGGAACAAGACAAGGTTGCCCGTTATCTCCATTGTTGTTCATTTTAGTATTGGAGATTCTGATGATACAAATACGTCAAGATGATGAAATTCGTGGAATAAAAATAAAGGACTATTCATACAAGGTCAGAGCATTTGCGGATGACATAATGTTAATTGTAGAGGACCCATTGGAGAACATGCCAAGAGTGATAGATAAGATTAAGGAGTTTGGAGACTTGGCAGGTTTCTTCATTAACAAAAAGAAGTCAAAGATATTATGCAAAAATATGACTAAGCAGAAACAACAATTGTTAATGGAAACAACGGATTGTGAAGTAACAAGTAAAGTGAAATATTTGGGAGTCGAATTAACTGCAAAGAACATAGATCTATTCAAAAACAATTATGAAAAACTATGGACTCAGATAGAGAGAGACTTGATTAAATGGAATAGATTGAATTTGTCATGGTTGGGCAGGATTGCAGCAGTTAAGATGAATGTGTTACCAAGAGTAATGTTTTTGCTACAGACAATACCAATCATCAGAGACTCCAAACAATTTGAAAAATGGCAGAGGAAAATATCAGATTTTGTTTGGGCAGGCAAGAAGCCTCGAGTGAAAGTGAAAGTTTTACAAGATGCAAAGGAAAGAGGCGGAATGCAACTGCCCAATCTGAGACTTTATCATGATGCAATCTGCCTAGTTTGGTTGAAAGAATGGATGACATTAAAGAACAAGAAACTATTAGCCCTAGAGGGATATAAAAAAATATTTGGATGGCACGCATATTTATGGCATGACAAAGTAAAGGTCAACTCGATGTTCCTGCATCACTTTGTTCGGAGAAGTCTATACATAATCTGGAAGAAGTACAGAATTTATCTACAAGAAGGAACCCCTTTGTGGGTGGTTCCATATGAGGTGATAGACCCGAGAGCTGTTGATAATGAACAACAATGTTTAACGTATAAAGAAATAACTAAAACTGAAGCATCCAAACTTAGAATAAAGACACAAGAGGAACTATCACCTAACTACGATTGGTTCCAGTATAGACAGATCAGAGACTTATATAATTCGGACTCTGTAAAGGGAGGTATACGAATAGAGAATTCGGAACTAGAGCAGACCCTTCTTAAAGAAGATAAGAAAAGAATATCCAAGGTATACCAAGTACTGTTGAAGTGGTATACCGAGGATGAGATAGTTAAAACACAAATGGTGAAATGGGCTATAAACTTTAATAAAGAAATAACAATGGAGGCATGGGAATACTTGTGGAAAACTACAATGAAGACAACGACATGTATTAATATCAAAGAGAACATTTACAAAATGATCTATCGTTGGTACATGACACCAAAGAAGATTGCGCTAGGGAATTTGAATACTTCTAATAAATGCTGGAAATGTAAGAAGCATGAGGGCTCCCTCTATCATACGTGGTGGTCGTGTGAGGTAGCCAGGCAGTACTGGGGGGAAATAATAAGAGAAATGCGTGAAATTTTACAATTTCAAATTAATAAGAACCCAGAACTCCTGCTACTGAACTTGGGAATGGAGGGAATTCCAGCCCAACACAGGACGTTGATATTTTATATGACAGCAGCAGCTAGACTTTTGTATGCGCAAAAATGGAAAGTACAAGAAGTGCCAACTATTGAAGATTGGACTTACAAATTGCTGTATATGGCTGAAATGGACAAGATGACAAGAAAACTGAGAGATCTGGACTCAGGGCAGTTCAACACAGACTGGGAGAAGCTGAAACAATACCTGGAGAAGAAATGGGAGGTGGGAGGAAAACTGTGGCAGTTTGAGAACTACTGAAGTATTGAAGTAGAGGGGGGAGACTTTACCGGGGGGAGAAGAGATAAATGTGAATTAATAAGCAGTCAGATTAATAGATTGACATATATATAGATATATATAGGTTAACAAACAGAACATAGAGAAAATAATTAATTATAAGGACTAAATATAAGGAGCGATTAACTAACAATATTTTCTTTTTTTTCTGACAAGTTTTGTACCAAACTGAATGTCTGAAGATATAGATGGGTCAAATTGATTGACTACGTGAGGAGAGATATATAGAACTATTATAAAAAGATAGAATGAGTAATATATATAGAGAATAAGTCAAATTGTTTGATATAAACGAATGTATGATCTATATGGTTTATGATATATAGAAATACCTGAAATTGAAAAATTGGGATAAATTGTTTATCTAAGATGGAAACAAAGGCTTACAGTTTGGGCATATAATGTTAAAAATAGTTAAGGATGTACTGCTTAGAATAATGGAGAATATATATTTGTTTTAGATAGAGGAAGCTAATAAAAGTAAGGGAAAGGGGACAAAGGGTTGGAAAGCTGTTGGAAGTCAACAAAAAGGGGGGGAAAGGGAGGGGGTTAGAGATGAAAAAATTGGGGAAAATTGAATGTAAATGTGGAAATAATGGATTCTAACCCAATAAAAATTTTTCAAAAAAAAAAGAGATAGTAACAGGCCGTGGTATTGTCCGACAGGACCTGCACCCTCTTGTTCCGAATGACATCTGCAAAAGAAGCAAGGGAGTAACGGATCGCTCTAAGCTCCAAGAGGTTAATGTGCATGTTCACCTCAAGGGAGGACCAAACACCTTGTGCAGACAGTCGTCCACAACGCCCTCCCCAGCCTAGATTGGAAGCGTCTGTAAAGACGGTGACCTCTGGCAGAAAGGGACCAAAAAGACAACCCTGTGACAAGTTCCCAGGGACAGTCCACCACACCAAGGACCGCTGTATCACCCTAGGGATGGAAAACCCACGATGCTGACTCATAGTGAGGGGGTTGAAAACCCGAACAAACCAGTTTTGCAGAGGCCTCATGTGCAGGCGTGCAAAAAACACCACCCCTGTGGAGGAGGCCATGAGGCCCAGCAACGTTTGAATCAGGAGGGCAGTTTGGAACCGGTTATGCACGAAGTGACGTGCCAGGGAGGACAGCCTGTGCAAGCGGTCCAGGGGTAGATAAGCCCGGCCCAGCAGAGAGTCGAAGTGGACCCCGATGAACCTAATGCTCGTACCTGGGGACAAAACAGACTTGCCCAAATTGACAACTAGCCCCAGGCCGTCTAGGACGGACAAGGTGAGGGCAATAGAGTCTCGGAGGGAGTCAGCGGAGGGACCCACCAGGAGCCAGTCATCCAAATATGGGTAGACAAAACAGCCATTAGACCATAGATGTGCCACCACGGAGGCCATACATTTTGTGAACACCCTGGGCGCCGAGGCCAGGCCAAAGGGCAAGGCTGTGTACTCATAAACGGCGCCACCACAGGTAAAACGGAGATATTTCCTGTGGCCCTCAAAGATGGAAACGTGGAAGTAGGCGTCTTTGAGATCTAAAATGGCCATCCAGACGCCTAACTCCAAGAGTTCCAAGACTCGTGACAGGGTCAGCATCCTAAACTTTTCCACCTTCAAGTAGGTATTAAGGGCCCGAAGGTCCAAAATGGGTCGAGACCCCCCATCTTTCTTATCCACAAGAAAGTATCTCGAGTAAAACCCCCAAGGGGAAGTAGAGACATCGACCACCCAGACAGCACCTTTGGTAACCAACTCCAAGACATTATTTTGTAAAACAACATTACAACAAGAAGCACAATGAGGGGGGTGCGAAAGAGGGGGTGCAGTGGTAAACGATAACTTATAACCACGGGCCACAATAGAGAGGACCCAGGTATCGGTAGTAATGAGTTGCCAACAGGGCAAGAAAGGCCGTAGCCTGTCCTAGAACAAGGTAACAACAGTGTCCTTGGAGGCCAACTGGGAAGCGTCCTGGCCTAGTCAGAAGACCGTGGGCTTCTGTGCCGAAGTCGAGGGCTTGGGCGAGGGAGGCTGCTGTCATCCCTTGGACCGGCCGGAGCGTCTCGAAGAATGGCGCTGCTGACCAGAGTAGGAACGGTGGCCATAGGATTGGCCCGAGAAGAACCTTCCCTGGCGCTGTTGGAACTGCTGGTAGGGGGACTGATAGGACCGGAACCTGCCGTACCGATATCTCAGACCCGACTGCGGAACCGAAGGCGCAACCCCAAGGGACTTGGCCGTCTGCTGGTTCTTTTTCATAAGAGAAAGGGACTCATCCGTTTTCTCCGAGAAGAGCTGGGGACCCTCAAACGGGAAATCCTCGACCTTGGCCTTCTTCTCGGGGGGTAGGGCTGTAGATTGAAGCCAGGCGTGCCGACGCAAGAGCACCGAGGATGCCATTGCACGTGCAGCAGAGTCGGCGGTGTCCTTGCCAGCTGTCATCTGTTGCTTCGACAACCGGAAAGCCTCAGCCTGGAGAGCCTTGACCAGGTTACGGCGATCGTCGGGAAGGTCAGAGAGGTAGGAGGACAGTCGCTTCCATAAGAAGAGATTGTAGGAGCCCATTATCACCTGGAAATTGGCGATACGGAACCCCAGGGAAGCCGAAGAATACACTTTCCGAAAGATGCCATCTAGCTTTCTGCCCTCCCGATCCGACGGAGCCGAAGAGGAACCGCGTCGGAACCGAGCTTGACCTTCCTCGGCCACGATGGAAGAGGGTTTCGGATGGGTGAAGAGGTAAGGACAATCCTCTTGTTTGAGCCGATAATATTTCTCGACCTTCTTGGCCGTAGGCGGCACGGAAGCTGGGGTCTGCCAGAGCGCGAGGGCATTGTCGATGAGATCCTCGACAGGAGGGAACGCCACCGAGGCAGGAGACCCAGAGTACAACGGCTCCAGCAGCTTGCTCTTGGGTTTTGAGGTCGTGGAGGCGACATCGAGCTCCAGTGCTGCGGCCATCCGGACCAGCTGCTCCGCGAAGACTCTGTAGTCGTCATTAGGGGACGACGAATGGAGCTCCCCCACAGCATCATCAGGGGAAGGGTCGGAGGCCGCGTCCGAGGAGTACTCTGATGGAGAAGCCAGGCCCTCTTCATCCTCGGAGAAAGCCGCCGGGGTCTGTGTCGGAACCGAAGGGCGCTCCGTCGGAACCGAGGTACAAGGTTCGGGAGCCGAAGAATGACGATGCGGCCGAGCTGCAGGTGGAGCAAGAGGCAGAGCCGCCGGCGCCGGAACCGAGGCCAAGGGTGCTGATGGGCCAGGCAGAAAGGGGGCGGACTGCTGGATCCAAGCCACGAAATCCTGCCAGGAGGCCACATTCCCAAATCCCGGGACAGGCTGCCAAGGAGGTAGAGCAGCAGGCACCGGAACGGATCGGTGAAACGGCGCCGGAACCGACAAGACTGGCTGTGCCGGAATGGAGACCTTGGACGGAACCGGAGCAGATGGAAGGGAGCGTTCAAACTCTTGGAACGGTTCCAAAAAACAAGGAAACGACTCGTAGTCGTCTGGAATCACCGGAGGAGGCGTACGCGGAGGCGACGGGGTGTGCAGAAGACTCCTCACATCCTCGGCAGGAGGGCCGGGCCTGGAAGGCGAACCAGCCAATGAAGTCGGGGCCGGCGATAAAGCACGGCTCTTGGATTTCGACCTGGCCTTTGCCTTTTTTGGCAGGGGCTCCGAAGAAGCCTTGGTGGCCAAAGGTTTTGAAGAAGGCTTCGAAGAAGCGCGTTTCTTCGCCTTCCGGCTGGATGGAGCACTCACGGAACCGGAGGCAGTCGCACCCTCCAGAACGGATGGCCCCGTTGGATCCGAGGGGAGCGGTTCCGGCGACTTACGTGGAGCCGGCGAAGGAGTGGCAGAGCTGGGCTTGCTCCCGGACGATCCAGAAGGCTTGGGCGGCAGCAGGTTGGCGTCCCAAAGGAAGGCCCGGAGCCTGGCCTTGCGGTCGTTCCTCGCCTTCGGGGTGAAGGCCATACAGAACTTACAGCGCTCCACGACGTGCCCCTCGCCCAAACAGGTAAGGCACAGGTCATGACCATCTGAGTGGGTCATTTTAGTGCCACACTGCTGGCATTTCTTAAACAAAGAAGATTGAGACATTCCGAAGGTGTTTCCCACCGATGGAACAGGGAAAACACCACGACATGAAGAGAAAAAAGGACTCCGAAGAGAAGAACACTAGCCAAAAGAACCTTTTCGAACGGCGGCGAAAAAGGAACTGAGGGAATGCCGGGGACGTTCGGGTATTTGTACTTTCAAAATTGGCGGGAACACTGGCGCGCATGCGCGGTGGGCCCGAACGTCCCAGTCACATTTCTAGAAGCTAAAGGAATCTTCTCCGCGGCTGGCCTGCGCCTGCGCAGTCCCAATGTGGGGCTGCACAGAAGGACGACGACGATCTGAGAGTTATACTGATATAAAGCAGTGTGGAGCCAAGTAGAACTGCAGAGGAGAGAAACCCTGAGGGAATGTACAACCCTAATCCAGAATATTTAGAATTTTTGAGGGAAAAGCTGAAATAGAACAAAAACAAAGGGAAAGGGAAGTTGAAATAGAACAAAAACAATTTGAGATGGAAAAGTGGAAAGCTGAAATGGAACTTCGAGTTCAAGACATGGAAAGACACACCAGTTTGGAAGCTGAAAGATTACAATTAGAAAGAGAGAGACTTAAGAATGGGGACAAGAAGGAGGGAAACTCTGAACCCAGAGCTGATTTACCTTGAGTTACCCCCAAAGATTTTATGGTGTATGTGTCAGGAGAAGATCCACAAATTTTCCTGTCCATTTTTGAATGATCTGCTCAGAACTGGGAAATACCTGAGACACAATATATGAAGTATTTACCCAGCTTAATTAGAGGGGAATTGGCTGAGATCTACAACACATTTCCCTCAGATAAACCTGTTGTTTATGCTGAATACAAAGAGGCAGTATATGACAGATTTAGGCTAGGTGCTGATTACTTCAGAAAGAAGTTTAGAAACCTAGTGCCTCAGAAAGAGAAGTCATTTAAGTCTTTTAGTGCCAAACTGACAGACTATTTTGATAAATGGATTTCATCTGCCAAAGCTAACTCTAAAGAAGGAATAAGGGATCTAATGATTTTGGATCAGTTTTTATTTCAACTTCCTTCAGAGATCAGACTTCTGGTTAAAGACAAACTTCCAGAGAATGTCAACCAAGCATCAGAGTGGGCAGATAGGTTAACCCTTAATAGAGGAGGTTGGGATCGCCGTGAAAGGAAAGACTACTCTTATAAACTAGAGTTTAAATATAGTAAAGGACAAGAGGGAGAAAGGAAAGGAACATATGAGAGAGCTGAGATTATAAAAAGTCAGGATAAAAATATAGAAAGAAACCAAGATGGATACTGGAATGATAAAAGATGTTATGTATGTGGTCTGAAGGGACATTTAGCTTACAAATGTTTAAAGAACCAACCCAAGCAAACAACGCTTGAGCATGTAAGGAGGGTCACTAGAACTGACTCAGATGATCAGAGTGATGTAGATGAGAGAAACTCCGAAAGCTCAGCAAACACAAATGAAACTCCCAGTAAGAACACTGAAGAAACAGTCTATTTGTGTGGGGTAAAGATAGATAAGGTTGCTCAGGGTACTGAACTGAGAGAGGCGGTACAAATAAATGGGAGAGATACTTTAGCCATTCTAGACACAGGAGCCTCAGTAACACTGGTCAGGGAGGATTTTGTTGATAAGAAAAACCTGATTCCAGATAAGCAAATATCCTTGCAAGGTGTGTGGGGAAATTATATAAGAGTGCCACTAGCACAGCTAAAAATTAAATGGAGAGGAAAAGAAGAAGATTTTCCTGTAGCAGTTATTAAAAAACAGAAAATACCAGTAGTATTGGGAAGAGATGTAATGGGAGCAGGGGCAAGAATTCAAATATGCACTGACTCCAATGATTTGCTACAAGCTGAAGCCAGGGGAGCAGAAGACAAGCCCCTAGGTATCTTAGCAACAGACACAATTGATACATTGCAGGAGGGAAAGAGAAAGAGACAAACTCCTGTTAGTATTACTACTGAAATGTCCCAAGAAAATGGAAGAGGCATAAATAAAAACCCTGAGAAGCTTAAAAAAGAAATTATGAAGGATCCTGAGTTAAAGGACATAAGAGAGGAGGCCAGGCAGAATGAGATGCATGCAGAAACAAACGTTTTTGCATGGGAAAATGAGTTGTTACAGAAAAGGGTTACTAACCTAAAGCTAATTTGTGAAAAAATAGATATGTCACAGCAAGAAAACTCTTATCTGGATATAGAAAATAGAATGCCAAAAAAGACTCTAACTAGCCAGAGAAACCTCAGATTTCAAATAAAGTCCTTAGAGAAACAGAATACACAAATTGATGAAGAGAATTTAGAACTCAGAACAGTTGAATCTTTGAAGAGTATGAACCTCAAGATGGCTCAGTTACAATTAGAAAACAAAGAACTGGAAAGTGAGAAACAACAGCTTCAGAGAAGTATGAAAACGTCTTTTAAGAAGGTTAAATGTTTAGAAGTCAGTTACCAAGGTTTGGATATAGGAAACCAAAGGCTGCAGAAAGCCCTAGAAAACAGCAACAAAAAATGCAGCATTTAGAAATAGTGATTTATTTTGCCGTTGTTGCCTTTTTAATTGTCTTTCTTCTAACGTACAGAAGCTATCAGTCAATTAGAAACAGACTTTATGTTGGAGGAGAGAAACAATTTGCTAGTAAAGTTGCTGACCTGGTTGAAGACAAATGTAAGTACTAGAAAAGCTCAGCATGTGCAAAAAACAGTATAAAGAGTTAGGAAACTCCTTGAAGGATCCTAGCCTTCTAAATGAATCACCCAGTGCGTCAAACATGAAGAGAGCATGTAAAGAACTGAGCAGCTCAAACTCTGTTTGCAAGAAAGAAATAGACAATACAAGAAATAGACTGTTTAGAAAAGAACAGAATATTGATAGAGAAACAACCGGAAGAAGCAAACAACGACCCAGTAGAGAAGGCCAAAGCCAAGTTGAGCTCAGCCCAGCAGTGGAACATCCCAGAGAGGAAGATGACCTCAGCCCAGCAGAGGAGGGATGCAAGATAAAGAAACCCAAAACTTTAAAAACAAAAACCACAGAAGAGTGAGAAATGGACTTAACAGGAACTGCAGAGACAAGAAAACATTCCCTAAGCCAGAGGAAGCTGCACACCTCTTCTGGAAAAGAGAGGTGTTCCGCCTAAGGAGAAGGGGGGGATTTGTAATGATTCCAAGTAAACGGGTGCCTGTGTCTTTAAATGTTTGGGGAGATAGGTGAAGAGTGGGGGGTGAACGAGAGAGATGAGTGAGTGATATGATTGGTTGATGACAAATAGTGGGCGGAGTGAAGGCAGTTTTCAGTTACTGAGGGAGAGGAAAAGTTCAGTCAGGGCAGGAGAGGCGAGCTGTGTGCAGCCTGAGGGTGTCCATGTATTTGTGAGGGAAAGGCAACCTGAGTGGAAGCCTGAACTGAGTGTGTCTGTGAGACTATATATTCACTCTATTTGAAGCAGGCAAACTGTGGGTGCGCCTGAGAGAGAAAGAATTGAGAGTGAAAAGAAAACAGGCTAGCTGTGTGCTGCCTGAGGAGTTCTCTGTGAGGGAAATATAGAGCCTAGAGAAAGAGGCTAACTGTGTGTGAAGCCTTACAAGAGATCTGTGTGAAGGAGTTTGGATGAAGCAACTAGAAGAACTAAGAACGACTTTTATGTAACCAATACGCTTCTTAAAAAATAAACTTTTATTTTGTTTGGTTATATCCCAGAGTAGCAGTCATTGTTATCTCCCATTCCTATCCTCAGGGCCACATAGAACCACGAAGGAGCCTGACGCATAAACACGTTACAAAAGGGAAAACTTAAATAAAATATATTGGAATTTAATATTCCTGGTGGCAGCTAACTACCCAGAGGGTGTGAAGGGAAAGATTAAAGCAAAATCCACCCTAAAGAAAGTAGAGATCATAACAATCATCATAATATGCATGGCGCCAAATGCATTTTGGACATGAGGCTTTTCTCAGTGGTCTTAATTTATTTAATACACACCATATGATAAATTCTTAAATGACAGAATGAGTGACCAAGCACAGAATAAACACAAATAGGATAGAAATGATCATGGGATGAGTAGATGCCACTTCGCCATGCAAAAACATTGGGACTGTCAAAGGCACCGTGGTATAAATGAGGGTTTTTTGGTAGACCTCGATAAGCCAGGTCAGTTTCCCGCAAGTTTCCATGGGAAGTGTAGTGAGAAAGAACGGCCGCTCGATGCGATTCTCTGCCAGGGAGAGAAACCTTCCCACCACTTGAGGACTATTTTGAGGTGGGCAGCTCATGAAGCCAGCAGCCAGCCCCACCTGCCTGCCCTCCTTGCCATGGGGTGATGGTGCCCAGCACTCCCTCCTCCGCCCACCCTAGCAGGAGTGCTCGCGGATGCCTCAGCCACCAACTCCCATGCAAGGACTGAGTGATGCCGTGCGCGCTCCGTCGCCTCCCTGGGACCGAGGGCTGGAGCACAGTCCACGCAGCCCCCTCTGGCCACCGTGGGCACATTTCCTCCTTGCAGAGTGTGGAGTGCATTTAGGGCAGAGAGGGGGGCACGTCAGCGGCAGACAGTCGACTACGCTCCAGCCCTCAGTCCTAGGGAGGTGGTGAAGCATGCTAGGTGTTCGCTCCATCTCCGAGTGGGACCTGGTGGCCGCAAGCGCGCCTGGCTGGAGCTGGAAGAGAAGGGAGCACTGGGCACCACCACTGCATGGCGAGGCGGGCATGCAGGCGGGCTGGCTGCTGGCTTCCTGGGCTGCCCTCTTCAATATTTGTGATGTTCGTTTGAATGTCTGAATTTTTATACTGTTTTATTGCTTTTATGATGAAAGTATATGAATGTTTTTTATCTGCTGTAATCCACCCTGGACCTGCTTGTGGGGAGGGCAGAATAAAAGTCTAAAATAAATAAATTAATAAGTAATTAAATAAAATAAAACTCTTGAACAGTGGCAGGGAAGAATTGCACCGAGTGGCCATCCTTTCTCACTACACTTCCCATGGAAACTTGCGGAAAGAACACGCGTTGGATGTCTTGTGTAGTTTCCCTCTAAGTCATTTGAACATCGCTTTGTAAGATGTCTTATGTAAACAGACTCGGAGAGAAGGGAATTAAAAGCCAGCCTTGAAGAAGCAAAAGCGGGAATTAATCTTTTAAAGCAAATACGAGCCAAAGTGGTCACTATAGGGGCAGAAGAGACATCAGGAGATAATTCTACGGAAGGGGCTGCGGGAACTTTCAGCAATCTGGAAAAGAGGCACAAGAAATGCTTCCAGGGTGGGTGAATGCCACTAACTCCACAGGCAGCACATGCTCCATAGCCAAGGCCGGCTCTATGTCCTGTGCAACGGAGGCAGCCCACCGCCTTCAGGAAAGCCTGTTCCCCCTACCCCTACTCCTGCTCAGCATCCTGGCTTTTTCAGAGGGGAGGATTGCAAAGCAGTATTTATTAATTTATAGCCTAATTTACCATTTCAGCCCAGGAAAAAGAGCTGCTGCTGAGTTCTTTTGCTACTCACAGAGTTAACCCAACCTGCTTTTTTGTCTTGACAGATGCAGGTCTGAGACATTTATTTGCTAATGTCCGAATGCCCTTCCTCTTCTGGGGATTTCTTCTCATTGCTGGTGCCCTTGGAGACCCGGGATTTCTCTGAACACAGTGTCAGTCTTTCCATTTCCTAGTATTTTGCAGAATCCGCCACTGGGGATGAAATGGGGCAATAATGTGAAATGTAAAGGAAACCAGACATTGGCTTTAGCTACAATACCTAGCAACAAGTGCCTTTTGGAAGCTTTTACACAACCGAATGTATTTTCGATGGATAAGATAGTTAGATATAAAGAATTATTGGACGAGAACGGGGGTTTAAAAGCAAAAGAAGAGCTATTAAAGCAAAATATTAATTTAGATTGGTGGTCAAGGACACAGATCAAGTCTAGATACCATAAAGACAAAAAGTCAGGAGGGTTCTACACAGAACAAACTAAATTTGAAAAACTGATGAAAAATGGATTAAAAAGGTGTATGTATTTGTAATGCAAATGAAGAAGGGAAATGAAGTGGTAAAAATTGTAAGACTAAATGGTTACAAAATTTGGGACAGGAAATTGAACTAGAACAATGGAATAAAATATGGAAGGTTAACATGAAAATAACAAAATCAATTAACTTGAAAGAGAATTTGTATAAAATGTTTTATAGATGGTACTTAACACCAGATAGATTGGCTAAAATGTATAAGAATACACCAGATAGATGCTGGAGATGTAAAGAATGTAAAGGAACTTTCTATCACATGTGGTGGACCTGTAGAGTTGTACGTAGATTTTGGATAAGGACACATACACTGCTTCATACAATCTTACAGATACCAATACCTTTTAGGCCAGAACTGTTTCTACTGAACTACATGCCAGATGAATTTAATAAGGATCAAAAACACTTCATAATACATGCCATGGCAGCAGCCAGAATTTTATTAGCATTTTATCGGAAACAACAAATAACACCAATCCAAGAAGAACTTGTGGGAAAGATTATGGAAACAGCAGAAATGGACAAACTGACAATAATATTAAAAGGGAAAATGGAAGAAGAATTTGCCGGACCTTGGATACTGTTTTATAATTGGATTACAAATAAGCATAAAGACTTGAACTTGCCAAGAATGTAAAAGGACTTAAATATGTTGTTCAAATCTATACTGAGCAGTGTTGTAAGTGGACCGTAATAGATATGTTTACTTTTCTTTGTTCTTTTCTTTTTCGTAGTTTTCTCTCTTTCTTCCCTGTTTCCATGCCCTTTTCTTTTCAACTGTTTACCTAAGTGAAACCAAGAGCCCCGTGGAGCAGAGTGGTAAGCTCTTGGCTACTTGGTAGTCCCAGCCTGGGACCCTTAGAGAAACAAATCCGTTGCCAGAAAAAAGGTGCTTCTGAGCACATGCAGAATGGCTTTCTGTGGCTGCTAAGCAAGTGCCTCCATCTGCTAGGAGCAGGGTGTGTGTGCTCCAACTCGATGCAGATATCACTCAAGCCCTGTGCACATGTTTATGTGCTGTCCTGAACTGTCGCTGCCTTGTGGACCCAATTTTAGGTAGAAAGGCAGCAGGCAAATGTTTTAAGCAAATAAACAGAATAAATTTCCTTTCACCGACGCAATCCCCCTTTTCTTTCTATACCCCTTATCTGTTTTAAAAAATAAAAATTATTTTCAAAAAAAGAACTGCCGAACTGTGGAACTCACTGCCACAAGACATGGCAATGGTCACTGGCCGAGAGATAGCAGATGGAGGGATAGTCCTACTGGGGGCTACTAGCCATGATAGCCAAACGGGGATTCAGCCCAGAAGCATTATATTTGGGAGGCTGGGGCAGAAGGGAGGCTGTTTTCTGCACATCTTGACTGGGTGGCGTCTTAGAGGCATTCTGTACATGATGCGTGAAAGAGGAGGTTGAATTCTGAACTGCACCCCATCAGACCACAGGTGGGAATTGTAGTTTTGAATCCTTCTCAACTTACCAAAACTTTCTTCACTAATTAACACGTCAAGCCAAGCGCTGCCCTAAACCTCTCTCCCCTATGCACTTGATTTCTACATGCAAGGAATGGTCTAGAGCCTTTTTTCCCCACACAGGAGCCTTTCAAAATATGACGCACCTGCAGTTGGCCTTGGAACAGTGCAGGATTTTGCCCCTTCATCCTGCCTAGTGCAACGGCTGCCACAGGGACCAGAATCCACTCCCAGCAATCTGCATACCCCCCCCCAAGAAAACCCCACCACTCCCGGTTCCAAAGTAAACCTTCACAGAGGGAGGGAGGCCCCCCCATCCTCCTTGTCTCTGAGACGCCAGCTGCAGCCAGCCGCCCATGTAGCACAGCACAACGCAGCAGCAGGCATAGCAACAAACTGGCACCACAGCCTGCCAAAGCTCTTCTGCGCCCAGCAGGTGCAGCAGCAGCCAGTGTCGCTGTTCATCTTGCTTCTATCAGCTGCTCCTCCTCACCTCCCCACCGCATGAAAATACTGGACATTTATATGTCAGGTATTTTATTTGAAGATTTCCCGGACAGTCCAATAAAAAACTGGACTGCTCGGGTGGAAACCAGACACCCGGCAACCCTCGGTGTCACTGCTGTCAGGAACCAAGTCTAAACTGTCTCCCGTCCCCCGTGGGTTCCCAGGTGCCTGCCAGTTGCAGGAAACCGCCCAAGGGTTTGACACCTTGCCCGCTGCCCTGCCAGTGGTTGGCGGGAGATGGCAAGCGCCTGGCATCATCAGGCTGGCCGCAGGAGCCTTCCTGCACTTCATTAGGGCCGAAGACCTTGCCACCTGCTGGGAGGGTGTAGGGACCTGACAACCCTAGTCCCCCACCCACTCTGCCCCTGTAATGCCCCAGGGGGCTGAGGCATGCGTCTGCAGCGGGATAGTGCCCTGGCCTGACCAGGCCTGCTTGTCTCACCTTGCCCAGGAGCACACCCCCTCCTCTCGGCCCCCCCCTGCTTCCCTTCTCTGCACCCCCCCCCCACCTCTTTATTCATCCCCAAGGCCCTGTCCAGGCTGGCTGTCAGGTCTGCTGCCCACAGTCCTTCCATGTTGTTTTTGCTTTGCTGTACTTTTCCAGTAACATTTCCTGTGTGTGTGTTAGCAGGAGCAGCTTGGTTCCCGAGACAGCCTTATCTGAGATGGCCCACCACCGCGGCCCTGGGGCAGCTCCGTTCACTTTCCCACCTTCTGGACCAGCTGGGTAGACACTGAGGGTGGGGGATGGTTTAGAGGATTTGATCTACTGTAGCAAGCCCCTAATACGTCATCCTCAACAAGAGATCTCTGTACAGCCAGAAGCTTGCTTTAGCCTTTGGATAACCTATGGACACTTGTACTTTCTGAATATATCATCTCTCAAGAGAGGACCTTTGACTCAAGAGACCTTGGATTTCTTGCTGCAAGGGGCGGGAGACGAAATCAGAGTATCCTGCTTTCCACAGACTGACACTGGCCACAGCCAGGGCTGCCCCTCCCTTTCTCTGAGCCCCCTTCCTCTCTTTACTCCCCCCTGCTGGGCTTGCAGGGGGCTAGCCGGAGACCCTTCCTGCAAGGCTTGCTGCAGGCTGGCAAAACTCCCGCCCCTGCCGGGGGAGGGGGCCTCAACAGCTGATTTGTGGGGGGGGGAGGCTCTCCTGTGAGTGGTGCACCCCTGCTCCTTCTGGGGCCACCCCAGGTGGTGCCCTGCCCAGTCTTGGAGCAGCTGCTGCCTCTGACCTAGAGTTGCCAACCTCTAGGAGGTGGCTGGAGATCTCCCAGGATTACAACTGATCTCCAAGCAGAAGGGATCAGTTTCCCTGGAGGAAACGGGTACTTTGGAGGGTGGACTCTGTGGCATTGTGCCCAGCTGACACCCCGCTCCTTCCCAAACCATGCCCTGTCAGTTCTATGGGCAACAAGACTAAGGCAGACAGGCCCCTGAACGCTCACATCAAGCACTCCAGGGTGTTGGGTGAAAAGGCTTTAATCAGAGATCAAATCATGTTCATAGGTACGTCCACAGCTGACCAGAAAGTTGGCAGGGTTACATAGGCACAGAATACTATTGACCCCTCCCCTTAGCAAAACATCTTTTGGGCGCAAAGAGATCACGAGAACTTCCCAAATAGCTTTCATGCTTTGTCTAGACACCAGGAAGGCAAAAGATGACAAAGAATCACAGTTACTCCCCCCCCCCCGGAAACAGCACATCTGCAAGGTCAGAGGCACAGTGAGACATCAAAGGCATTCTCATAAGAGATATGATTTGATTTCAAGCAGGCCTGTGAATACAAGGCAGGCAAAAATTGGCATTTGCCATATGACATAAGGCACAGCATAAAACAAGGGCATGGATGGGCACAGATATGACATGCCCTCCCCAAGCTCCCTCCCCCCAAGTCTTCAGGAACTTCCCAACCTACAGCTGGCAACCGTCATGATGACCCCCTTGGAACTGCTCAGCAATGGACTCAGACTCCCCGGAGGAGGAACCCCAGCTGCCAGGTCAGGGACTGTCGTGGGCCAGAGGGACCAGGAAGGACCCAGCACCGCAAGGGCACCTGAGGACGTCTCATCAGTGCCAGAGGACCCCCTGCCAGGGCTTGCGAGGGAACCCCCTCCATCAGCCTCTGAGACCGTTGCCAGCCCTCTGCCATGCAGGACTCTGGCCTGTGGTCCCCCGGGACCTCCCCCAGTCTGCAGGGACACAGGCAGCAGAAGGCACAGGCTGAGGTGGCACAGAGGAGGTGAAGGGCCAGGCTGGCTGGACGCAAATCTGGGGTACAGCTCAAGCAGTGCACCAGGGGTGGTTCCTTGCGGGATCCTGGCCAGTGTGCCAAGCAGCCTCAGGAACTCCAGCATTGGCCAGCTGTTCATCTGGGGCCACTTCTCTCCCAGCCTGCTGAAACCAAGACCTGGGAAGACAGCCAGCTCTCAAGAGGACAACCTCGAGTGCTAGGTCCAGCTCCTGACCCTGCTCAGGGGCACCTGGAAGGTACATCCTGGCTCAGAGCAGACCCCAAAGGCAATTTTCACTAATGGCTCCAATACCTTCTCCCAGCAAGATGTTAACAGCCAGGAAGGGAATGGGACCACAGCAGAAGTGGGAGGTCTCACACTCCCCATGCAGTGGCGTGGTCTGGGGGGGCAAGAGGGGCAGTCACCCTGCGCACAAAAAATTGGGGGGGGGGCCTCGCTGGAGCGCCACGCTGAGGACAGCCTGCGTTCTGCAAAAGGCCACCTGCAGCGCCCTGGCCAACTGCTGCGCTGAGGGGGAGGCTGCCCTGCAGCTGAGGAGCACGCCAAGCCTGTGGGAGCACTGGTGGCTCCCGTGGAGGGCTGCCGGAGGGGCACGGGGAGGCAAGCAGCCCGAATCGCGGGAAGCGCTCCCATGCCCTACGCGATGACACCATTTCCAGAGCAAAGATACAGGATGATCTCGACAGGCTGGAAAACTGGGCTAAAACAAATAAAATGAATTTCAACAGAGATAAGTGCAAAGTTCTGCATTTAGGAACGAAAAATCATGTGCATAATTGTAGGAGTGCCATTATTTAGGGAAGAGGTGACGGAGAAAGATCAGAGGGCTCCAGAACTCTGCACCCCTTTGATCTGTAGATTTTGCACAAATTCCAGGGGGCTGTGGGGCTGTTAGCGCACCATTCCCATGACCCCCAGTTCAGTATTTTTCCAGTCTCCTGGCCAGGAGATGGCAACAGCATTCCTGCCTTTGCCAGGGCAGCGCATGTTATGTAGAGTGTGGGCCTGGTGGGCTGGGCTGCAACACAGTTCCAGGGAGGTTGTGATGGACAGCTGCGAGTCTCCCTAAGAACAGCCAATCGGAGCTGTTGGAATGTGAGCAGTGGGAGAGTTGGGGGAAGCCGTTAAGTGGCAGTTGGGAGCGCTGAGGGGTCCGGCTTGTGGCTTGCGAAAGCTGCTCTACCAACACTGCTTCTGACTGACTCCGGCAAATCCCACCAGGTCCGGGCAAGAGATGCATAAATCCGAGGGAAGAGTTTCTCTGCTTCGCTCCCAGTCACAGACACGCTTGCTCCGTGCTGCCATGTCTGGTGGTGGCTAGAAATACAAATCAGGCAGCCACAAGTGTGAGGAGGCGGAGCTTTGGGGAAGCATTTCCTCTTCGGCAAAGCTGGTCTTTCCTCCCTGCTTGCACGTCTGTCACTACCAGAGCTCACCTGCTCGATGCCTTAACAAAGACAGGAAAATGAAGCTCTACCAGAGTTCAGCCGCATGAGAGGGACGTTCAAAACAGTGAGTCTCCTTTGCTGCCTCAACCACTAACGATACATGTCTTTGAAAGAACTCTGACAACTCAAAATCTCCTCGAGATATGCAAGAGTAGCTTTCATTCTGGGACACAATGCAAAGGCTAAGAGAGATGGATTCTCTTGAGATGAGATGATTGAGTCCAAGTGCACTGTGTCGGAAGACGCTAGCCAGGAAGCGTAGTTTTAAAAGACTGTGCTGGCCGAGATTGCGCTGTAGTGGACAGCTTCTCTCACAGGCCTCCATTCCACACTGTATCACCTTCCGGAGCTTTTACACTGTCACTGTCCCTGCTTAAAACTTTGCTCCCAAAGAGGATGTGGCTGGCTAAGAATTCCCACCTCCCTTCCCAAAGAAGAGAACTTTTTCTGGCTTCAGCAGACATGGCTGCCATTGGAGGATGACGACAACGGGCACGCATCTATCTTACCCCACGTTTCTGCCTCATCTCCCTGGCCTGGACTGACGTGGGATTGGGAATCGTGGCCAGAGGCCTCCTTGGGCTCCCTCCCTTACTTCCTTCCCATCTCCTGAGGAGCAGTGAGATCTAAGTGGATGAGCCTCTTCGTTGACTAACTCCTTTACTCACCTTAACCGCCTGATTGAGAGATGGAACTGTGGATGAAAATAACAACACAATCAGTGATTCTGCATTGGCAAGCTCATTGCTAGTTTGGATTCTGTGGGACATCAACCATCCCTGCTTTGAGGTCTCCATGCCCGACACAAAGCTGGAAAGATTTTTTCCCTCTCTTGCCTGCAACAGGCAGAAATCCCCCAAATCTCTCCTTGATGTCCTCGGATTTGCTGTTAACGAAGAGAGGGGAACTGTGTCTGCTTAGTGTGGGGAAATCGTCCTAAGTTTGGAAAGTGAAAGAAGAAAAACAATCCTTGCCCGGCAGAGGAGTGCCTCTGCATTGGCCCTCCCCATCCACTTCTGACTGCTGGCCCTGGGCAGGGTGCAGGCCTTCTGAGGCTGAGAAACTGAGGCACAGGCAGAGGGAGCACTGGAGACAGCTGCCAGGGGAGGTTTGCCAACCACCATGTGGACTGGGGCATGTGTGTGTGTGTGTGTGTGGAGATCTTCTGGATGAACTACTGATCACCAGATTACCGAAATAAGATCCCAGGAGAAAGTGGTTGCTTTGGAGGGTGGACTCCAAAAGCAACACCTACTGGCTCCACCCGCCCACCTGCAGGAATTTCCCAACCGGGACCCAGCAATCCTGCCAAGCTCCATATTCTGGCCAACACAGAGAATCAGCAGGGCAGCGCCTCTGCCTCTTCCCTTGCCACTCGCCACCCTCAAGCTTCCAGGTAATGTGCAGAAGGGATTCCTGATTTCCTGTATTGTACTCCCCCATCAATACCATACTGGCTCTCAGGATCACAGTCAAGAGTGAAAGATTCTCTAGAGGGAGTTTTTGAAAGAACTTTGAAATCTCAAAATCTGCTTGAGATGCCGATGGTAGATTTCATCCTGGCCTACAGATGGAAGGCCCAGAGATATGGGTTACCCTCAAACCCTCTGCCTTGAGCTTCTTGGATGGAAGGCAGGAGAAAAGGAGACAGAGAGAATGGTCCTTTACCCTTTTCCTTTCTGCTGGAGGAGGCAGGGCTTGAGAAGGAGGAGGAGAATTCCTCCTCCATGATGACATGATGATCTGGAACCTGAGAGAGAGAAGACATTGTAATATTTTGCAAGTAAATCAGTTCCTGTCTTTTATTCCTGCTGGTCAATGTGGCGTTTAAGTATTGGTGACTGTGGGTTGAAATGAGGCCTCTTGATGGGTGAGCGGAGGGCGCTGTGATGGGAGGGTGGCTGGACCTTGCAGACTGGAGGGAACTGCAGTTGGTAGCCAGCATGCTGAGAGAAAGCATTCATTCTGGATAAGTCCAGCCAACTTGGAAGACCAACAGGGTTTTTCGGGTATGAGGCTTTGAGGGTCAGAGCCCCCCCTCTTCAGAATAAATGGACATCAATCAGACTTTCAAAGACACAACCCCCCCCCCCCAAAAACCAGTGGGAATGTTCCAGAACATTCCATTGCTGACCTAGAGGTGTCTCTCCTGAGACAGAGAAACTTCAAGGGGTGGGCACAACGTGAGGATGCTGAAATGGAGTTCATTCACAAATTCAGAACAATGGACCTCCCCAGCCCAGGGCAGAGGATTCTTATCTCATCACAGGTGCTAATTTCTGCTCTAATCGAGCTTCCCTGAACTTTCACATCCTAATGCCCTCTCTTGTAACCACCCTCCCACCTTCTGTCTGGGATGTAAAGGCTCAAGGATTTCCATTCCTACTCCTATCTGAAGAAGAGAGCTCTGACTCTCAGAAGCTGACCCCGGGACCTTGTGGGTCTCGAAGGTGTCGCTGGACTCAATTCCTGCTGTGCTACCGGACAGTGTAAGAAATTTCTCCCCAGCCTCATCAAAGGCATCCCCCCAAAGCGGAGCTCATGGGCATCGGGATTCCTGCTGGTTCTTGCACCGGAAGTCTCCACATTTGCTCCCAAAGAGGATGTGGCTGGCTAAGAATTCCCATCTCCATTCCCAAAGAAGAGAACTTTTTATAACTTCAGCAGACATGGCTGCCATTGGAGGATGACGACAACGGGCCCGCATCTATCTCACCCACGCTTCTGCCTCATCTCCCTGGCCAGGACTGACGTGGGATAGGGAATCCTGGCCAGAGGCCTCCTTGGGCTCCCTCCCTTACTTCCTTCCCATCTCCTGAGGAGCATTGAGATCTAAGTGGATGAGTCTCTTTGTTGACTAACTCCTTTACTCACCATAACTGAGCCATTTTTGCAAGATGGAACTGTGGATGAAAATAACAACACAGTCAGTGATTCTGCATTGGTAAGCTCATTGCTAGTTCGGATTCTGTGGGACATCAACCATCCCTGCTTTGAGGTCTCCATGCCCAACACAAAACTGGAGAGATTTTTTTCCCTCTCATGCCTGCGACAGGCAGAAATCCCCCAAATCTCTCCTTCATGTCCTCGGATTTCCTGTTAACAAAGAGAGGGGCACTGTGTCTGCTTAGTGTGGGGAAATCGTCCTAAGTTTGGAAAGTGAAAGAAGAAAAACAATCCTTGCCCGGCAGAGGAGTGCCTCTGCATTGGCCCTCCCCATCCACTTCTGACTGCTGGCCCTGGGCAGGGTGCAGGCCTTCTGAGGCTGAGAAACTGAGGCACAGGCAGAGGGAGCACTGGAGACAGCTGCCAGGGGAGGTTTGCCAACCACCATGTGGACTGGGGCATGTGTGTGTGTGTGTGTGTGAGGAGATCTTCTGGATGAACTACTGATCACCAGATTACCGAAATAAGATCCCAGGAGAAAGTGGTCGCTTTGGAGGGTGGACTCCAAAAGCAACACCTACTGGCTCCACCCGCCCACCTGCAGGAATTTCCCAACCGGGACCCAGCAATCCTGCCAAGCTCCATATTCTGGCCAACACAGAGAATCAGCAGGGCAGCGCCTCTGCCTCTTCCCTTGCCACTCGCCACCCTCAAGCTTCCAGGTAATGTGCAGAAGGGATTCCTGATTTCCTGTATTGTACTCCCACATCAATACCATACTGGCTCTCAGAATCACAGTCAAGAGACAAAGATTCTCTAGAGGGAGTTTTTGAAAGAACTTTGAAATCTCAAAATCTGCTTGAGATGCCGATGGTAGATTTCATCCTGGCCTACAGATGGAAGGCCCAGAGATATGGGTTACCCTCAAACCCTCTGCCTTGAGCTTCTTGGATGGAAGGCAGGAGAAAAGGAGACAGAGAGAATGGTCCTTTACCCTTTTCCTTTCTGCTGGAGGAGGCAGGGCTTGAGAAGGAGGAGGAGAATTCCTCCTCCATGATGACATGATGATCTGGAACCTGAGAGAGAGAAGACATTGTAATATTTTGCAAGTAAATCAGTTCCTGTCTTTTATTCCTGCTGGTCAATGTGGCGTTTAAGTATTGGTGACTGTGGGTTGAAATGAGGCCTCTGGATGGGTGAGCGGAGGGCGCTGTGATGGGAGGGTGGCTGGACCTTGCAGACTGGAGGGAACTGCAGTTGGTAGCCAGCATGCTGAGAGAAAGCATTCATTCTGGATAAGTCCAGCCAACTTGGAAGACCAACAGGGTTTTTCGGGTATGAGGCTTTGAGGGTCAGAGCCCCCCCTCTTCAGAATAAATGGACATCAATCAGACTTTCAAAGACACAACCCCCCCCCCCAAAACCAGTGGGAATGTTCCAGAACATTCCATTGCTGACCTAGAGGTGTCTCTCCTGAGACAGAGAAACTTCAAGGGGTGGGCACAACGTGAGGATGCTGAAATGGAGTTCATTCACAAATTCAGAACAATGGACCTCCCCAGCCCAGGGCAGAGGATTCTTATCTCATCACAGGTGCTAATTTCTGCTCTAATCGAGCTTCCCTGAACTTTCACATCCTAATGCCCTCTCTTGTAACCACCCTCCCACCTTCTGTCTGGGATGTAAAGGCTCAAGGATTTCCATTCCTACTCCTATCTGAAGAAGAGAGCTCTGACTCTCAGAAGCTGACCCCGGGACCTTGTGGGTCTCGAAGGTGTCGCTGGACTCAACTCCTGCTGTGCTACCAGACAGGGTAGGAAATTTCTCCCCAGCCTCATCAAAGGCATCCCCCCAAAGCGGAGCTCATGGGCATCGGGATTCCTGCTGGTTCTTGCACCGGAAGTCTCCACATTTGCTCCTAAAGAGGATGTGGCTGGCTAAGAATTCCCATCTCCATTCCCAAAGAAGAGAACTTTTTATAACTTCAGCAGACATGGCTGCCATTGGAGGATGACGACAACGGGCCCGCATCTATCTCACCCACGCTTCTGCCTCATCTCCCTGGCCAGGACTGACGTGGGATAGGGAATCCTGGCCAGAGGCCTCCTTGGGCTCCCTCCCTTACTTCCTTCCCATCTCCTGAGGAGCATTGAGATCTAAGTGGATGAGTCTCTTTGTTGACAAACTCCTTTACTCACCATAACTGAGCCATTTTTGCAAGATGGAACTGTGGATGAAAATAACAACACAGTCAGTGATTCTGCATTGGTAAGCTCATTGCTAGTTCGGATTCTGTGGGACATCAACCATCCCTGCTTTGAGGTCTCCATGCCCGACATAAAGCTGGAGAGATTTTCCCCCTTTCGAGCCTGCGACAGGCAGAAATCCCCCAAATCTCTCCTTGATGTCCTCGGATTTTCTGTTAACAAAGAGAGGGGCACTGTGTCTGCTTAGTGTGGGGAAATCATCCTAAGTTTGGAAAGTGAAAGAAGAAAAACAATCCTTGCCCAGCAGAGGAGCCTCTGCATTGGCCCATCCTGTCCACCTGCAGGGATTTCCCAACCGGGACCTAGCAATCCTGCAAAGCTCCATATTCAAAGGCACCTCTGCCTCTTCCCTTGCCACTCGCCACCCTCAAGCTTCCAGGTAATGTGCAGAAGGGATTCCTGATTTCCTGTATTGTACTCCCACATCAATACCATACTGGCTCTCAGGATCACAGTCAAGAGTGAAAGATTCTCTAGAGGGAGTTTTTGAAAGAACTTTGAAATCTCAAAATCTGCTTGAGATGCCGATGGTAGATTTCATCCTGGCCTACAGATGGAAGGCCCAGAGATATGGGTTACCCTCAAACCCTCTGCCTTGAGCTTCTTGGATGGAAGGCAGGAGAAAAGGAGACAGAGAGAATGGTCCTTTACCCTTTTCCTTTCTGCTGGAGGAGGCAGGGCTTGAGAAGGAGGAGGAGAATTCCTCCTCCATGATGACTTTATCTGGAACCTGACAGATAGAAGACATATTATTTTGCAAGTAAATCAGTTCCTGTCTTTTATTCCTGCTGCTCAATGTGGCGTTTGTGTATTGGTGACTGTGGGTTGAAATGAGGCCTCTGGACGGGTGAGCGGAGGGCGCTGTGATGGGAGGGTGGCTGGACCTTGCAATCTGGAGGGAACTGCAGTTGGTAGCCAGCATGCTGAGAGAAAGCATTCATTCTGGATAAGTCCAGCCAACTTGGAAGACCCACAGGGTTTTTCGGGTATGAGGCTTTGAGGGTCAGAGCCCCCCTCTTCAGAATAAATGGACATCAATCAGACTTTCAAAGACACAACCCCCCAAAACCAGTGGGAATGTTCCAGAACATTCTATTGCTGACCTAGAGGTGGCTCTCCTCAGACAGAGGAGCTTCTAGGTTGAGGAGTTGATACGGATATTGGTATGATTGTGCTTCACTGTTATATGCACTTTGCACTTTAAATGGATAAATTGAATGAAATATTGTTAATTTGACTGTTAATTCACAGGGACATTTGCTTAGTTCGTTTTTGTCAGTTGGCCTGTGGAAGCCTTGTTGGAGGCCATATCGGAACGCCATTTTTGTCAGCCCAGTTTTCATTCTGGCTTCCCAAGTGAGGTTCTGCAAGTCCAACATCATTGGGCATTCTGTCTGCGAGCACATGGCCCTCATGAGGTTGTCTTGCAGTGACATCTCCAGGAACAAGATCGTAGGCCTGGTGACAAGGGCCATCACCACCTTCTTTGACCTCGGCTTTCTTCTGACTTCGTACAGCCGTATCATTCACGTGGCACTGCAGATGACGTCTGGCCACATCCGGCACAAGGCCTTCCACACCTGTGGAACTCACCTCATTGTGATCCTCATGGTCTATTCTTGCAGCCTTATCTCCTCCATTGTGTTTCGCTTAGCCAAGTCTGCGACTCAGGACGTCCACAATCTAATCAGTGCAGTATACCTGTTGCTTCCTTGGGCAGTCAACCCCATCATTTATGGCATGAGAACCAAAGAGATCAGGGACAACCTCCTGAAGCTGTTCAAGAGCAAATGGTCTTCTCTGAGACCAATAATAGGAGGAGGGGCGCAGAGAATCAAGTGATTGATCCATGGGCATTGATAACAATAAATGTCATACAATATCATACAAATGACTAATCCAGTACAATAAATATATACATCTAATATCATACAAAAGTAGCCTCCGAAAGGTAGCCACCTTAATTCATATACTATCAATTACTAGTCCCGTGAAGTGTCAATTCAAATCCTTCTTAATTCTCCTGGAAGAGGCTTCAAGTGAGGATCCAAACAATGGGAAAGTGATGTATATTATGTTGCTGGTTTTTCTTCTTTTTTCTTAGGTGGAAAGGCGAACAAGTAGACAGAAAGATGATGATCCTGAGCCTCCAACCAGAGGCTGGCTGTAACCTGCAGAGCTGGTGGTTTGCAGCTTTGGGCCATTTTGCAGAGGAGAAATAACTGGCAGAAAGATGTTGTGGTGGGAAGACCGTGCATGTCGTAAGCATAGGGGAGGGGAGGGGAGGGGAGAGGAACGGAGAAAGGAAGGGGAGGGGAAGGGAGAGAAGGTGTCCAGAGGTAGGCAGCAGCCCGCTTCTCCTGAACTTACCTTGGCGGGCCCCCGTAGAAGGCGGAAGCCCCTACAAGGGAGAAGGATGCTGGAGACAGGAGAAGGCTCCACCGAGACATGGAGGATGTCAATGGTGATGGTGGCCAAGGAGGAACCCGCCTAGCTGAGGCAGGGACCGGCAGGGAAGAAGACGGCTGGTGAGGGCCTCGTTTAGTTTTTCTCCCTCTTGGCCCAGGTGGTGCCAAGGTCTCATATATCCATGGGAGTGAAATGTTCTTATCAGCCCGTTCCAGCCGAAGACCTTGACGTCTTCCCATGCCTTCACAGACAGGACTAAGGGGGGAGGCTGGGAATGGGTGTTTGAAGAGTTGTAACTTTAATTTTATGTGTCATTCTCAACAAAGCTTTCGTTCAGCCAAGGGTCTTATGCCTTTGGATTGTGGACACCTGTATCCTGAGCATAGTCTTCCAATAAACCTGTTGAAACCAAGGAACCTTGTGCTTCTTGACGAAGGGGGGAGACGGACTCTAGATAACTGGGATTCCGTAGTCTGACACTGGCATACCGATGGAAGGCCAAGAGATATGGATTCTCTCTCGATGAGACGACTGGGCACATGTTCCTCAAGTGTCGGAAGAGGCAATGCTAGCTGGGCATTGTAGTTCTGAAAGGCTGAGCCAGCGGAAATCGCTCCGGAGTGGACAGCTTCTCTCACAGCCCTCTGGCTGCGAGAGGGCCAGCCAGCCCCACCCTGTAGGCAAGGCTGAAACTGCCACAGCTGGATGCTAAGGGTGGAGAAGAGCCCAGGTATCCCGGAATGGGCTGTTGGACATGTCAACTGGTAAGAGGGGCGGGCAGCCCTGGAAAGGTTGGAGCCTGGGGGAGGGACAGGGAACCTATGCGGGGTGAGCCTGGGGGTGGGTGAAGTGAGAAGGGAGGTAGACGGAGCTCAGCTATGATTCGACACACACGGCATTCACTGGGCCTGCACAGCTGCCCGAGGGCTGCGTCTATCAGTTATTTCTTGTCTGCAAAATGGCTGGAAGGCAGGAGAAAAGGAGACAGAGAGAATGGTCCTTTACCCTTTGGCTTTTTCCTGCAGGCAGCTGGGCTGGAGGAGGAGGAGGAGAATTCCTCCTCCTCGATGACATCATCCAGCACCTGAGAGAGAGAAGACATTGTAATATTTTGCAAGTAAATCAGTTTCTGTCTTTTTTTCCCCTGCTGCTCAATGTGGCGCTTGAGTATTGGTGACTGTGGGTTGAAATGAGGCCTCTGGACGGGTGAGCGGAGGGCGCTGTGATGGGAGGGTGGCTGGACCTTGCGGACTGGAGGGAACTGCAGTTGGCAGCCAGCATGCTGAGAGAAAGCATTCATTCTGGATAAGTCCAGCCAACTTGGCAAAAAACCCAAAGGGGGTCCCATTCTGCCAAGTTCAGGGTGGGCAGCCGTGTTGGTCTGCAGAGGAGGAATGGAGTCCGATGGCTCCAAAGAGACCAACAGGGTTTTGAGGGTATGAGGTTTCGAGGGTCAGAGACCCCCCTCTTCAGAATAAAAGGACATCAATCAGACTTGCAAAGCCACCACCACCACCCCCAGAAACCAGTGGGAATGTTCCAGAACATTCCATTGCTGACCTAGGGGTGGCTCTCCTCAGACAGAGAAACTTCTAGGGGTGGGCACAACAACGTGAGGGTGCTGAAATGGAGTTCGTTCACAAATTCAGAACAATGGACCTCCCCAGCCCAGGGCAGAGGATTCTTATCTCATCACAGGTGCTAATTTCTGCTCTAATCGAGCTTCCCTGAACGTTCACATCCTAATGCCCTCTCTTGTAACCACCCTCCCACCTTCTGGCTGGGATGTAAAGGCTCAAGGATTTCCATTCCTACTCCTATCTGAAGAAGAGAGCTGTGACTCTCAGAAGCTGACCCCGGGACCTTGTGCGTCTCGAAGGTGTCGCTGGGCTCCAATCCTGCTGTGCTACCAGGCAGGGTAGGAAATTTCTCCCCAGCCTCATCAAAGGCACTCCCCCAAAGCGGAGCTCATGGGCATAGTGATTCCTGCTGCTAATTCCCCAGGAGCTCTCCACATTTGCTACCAAAGAGGATGTGGCTGGCTAAGAATTCCCACCTCCATTCCCAAAGAAGAGAACTTTTCCTGGCTTCAGCAGACATGTCTGCCATTGAAAGATGATGACAACGGGCACGCATCTTTGAAATCTCAAAATCTGCTTGAGATGCCGATGGTAGATTTCATCCTGGCCTACAGATGGAAGGCCAAGAGATATGGATTCTCTCTCGATGAGACGACTGGGCACATGTTCCTCAAGTGTCGGAAGAGGCAATGCTAGCTGGGCATTGTAGTTCTGAAAGGCTGAGCCAGTGGAGATCGCTCCAGAGTGGACAGCTTCTCTCACAGCCCTCTGGCTGCGAGAGGGCCAGCCAGCCCCACCCTGTAGGCGAGGCTGAAACTGCCACAGCTGGACGCTAAGGGTGGAGAAGAGCCCAGGTATCCAGGCTGTTGGGCCTGTCAACTGGTAAGAGGGGCGGGCAGCCCTGGAAAGGTTGGAGCCTGGGGGAGGGACAGGGAACCTCTGTGGGCTGAGACTGGGATGGGGGAGGGGAGAAGGGCGGTAGGCGGAGCTCAGCTATGATTCGACACACACGGTCTTCATTGAGCCTGCACAGCTGCCCGAGGGCTGCGTCTATCAGTTATTTCTTGTCTGCAAAATGGCTGGAAGGCAGGAGAAAAGGAGACAGAGAGAATGGTCCTTTACCCTTTTTTTTTCCCCGGCTCTGCTGGAGGAGGTGGAGAAGAATTCCGCCTCCGTGATGATTTCATCCTGAACCTGAGAGAGAGAAGACATTGTAATATTTTGCAAGTAAATCAGTTTCTGTCTTTTTTTCCCCTGCTGGTCAATGTGGCGTTTGAGTATTGGTGACTGTGGGTTGAAATGAGGCCTCTGGACGGGTGAGTGGAGGGCGCTGTGATGGGAGGGCGGCTGGACCTTGCAGTCTGGAGGGAACTGCAGTTGGTAGCCAGCATGCTGAGAGAAAGCATTCATTCTGGATAAGTCCAGGCAACTTGGAAGACCAACAGGGTTTTTCGGGTATGAGGCTTTGAGGGTCAGAGCACCCCCCCCTTAAGAATAAATGGACATCAATCTGACTTTCAAAGCCACAACCCCCCCAAAACCAGTGAGAATGTTCCAGAACACTCGATTGTGGTGAGCAAGCTACAAAGCAAAACATGTATGATAAAAGAAAAGCAAGGATGAACACGTGGCCTTGGGTGACCCGCTCCTCTCATCCCAGCTCCTCTGCAGCTCAGAAGGGCAGTACATGGGCACATTGTTGTTATTATAAGCAAAGTTATCAATATTAGTAGTGGGTGATGTTGCATACATATTGCATACAGAACCTTATGGCTGGAAACAGCTTTGAGCTGTTAGGAATGACAAATAAGTCGTATGTTGGCCCCAGGAACCTAATTAAAGGATTTCATGTTTGGGCTGTTAGCACAGTCTATTGTTTAGCAGACAAAGCGTGATTATAGGTGGCTGTCAGCTGGTTCTGCTGACTGGTGTAAGAAACCAACAAAGCATACACTTGCTTATATTTAGAAAGGAAATAAGAGCTCCTTATTGTAGGAATGCCATACCCTGATAGGAAAGGTGGAAAGACAGATCCTAACTACCTATCTAGTCTAAGGATAGGCCTGGATGCTAAGACAAGTCCTGCATCCATGCTTGCCAGATGGAGGGAGGAGAAGGAGAAAGATGGTGCCTGGAACAAAGCCAGGAAGAGAAGAGTGAGAAGGAGGAAGTCAAAAGGAGGAAGACCAGAGACATATCAAAGGATAGTTAGAGCAAGGTTAATGGGATGATAAAAGAATATAAAGCCACGTAGCTATTCTTCTGTTTGTTAGAGAATGAGTGAGCAGCAAAATCCCTTCTACCTCCCGTTCCCAGAGATCCCTGCAGGATCTGACCCGCGACAAAGAAATATTGATCGTGCCACTAATTATATTTATTTAATTTGCTTTTCAGGAAATACAGCTTACCGTCAGAAATCTGGCTGTCCGAGCAACAGCCCCCCTTGCTGATTTGCTCCTCGGTGCAAGTATTTCCCACTGGGAAGGCATGATTTTCATCGAGGGAGGAGTCACCCGTATTTAATTCGCCTGGTGAAGCTTCAGGCTCACTGGTCCCTGGTGGACAAGTTACAAAGCAAAACACGTACGATCAAAGAAAAGCAAGGATGAAGTTGGTACGTTTCAGCATGCCACAGTCCAGCCAATTTCAACCCGTTCTGGCTGTGAGAACTCTGCATGTTCCATCCACAACCCGCAGAAAAGAGCTTTTGAGAAGCATTTCAGAAAGAGAGTGAGGAAGAGAAGAGTGAGAAGAGTGCCCCTGAGTGAAACCGGAGGAGAGGGACAGCGCTGAGTCCTCCTCTTCCAACCATTAGCAGAGGGACTCAGTTGCGGGAATCAACCCCCAGAGAGTGAAGGGCTCCAAGTGCGGACGGGAGGCAACGCCCAGCACCTTCCAAACCACGTACCTGGTCCCACGCGGTTGGCCTTTCTCCCCAGCCTCAGCCTCCTCCACACCCTCATCCATTCGGAGGGGCGCTTTTTTGTTTTCCCCTGCAGGATTTCAGAGCACGACATTCAGAATTGCACAGCACAAGCATCAGACACTGGGGGAAACACAGCACAATTGGGGTTCACTCTCAAGGGCCCTGACGGCTGGCAAATGGCCACCATGTGTAAGAAGAAACTTGAGATTCCAAATAATTTTTTGATGATTTGTTTGTAGCTTTGGGCCTGCCTTGCGTGGCATGCATTGCCAGAGATAAGTGCTTTGTATCAGTTTATTTGGGTCTATTTACTGTAATAATAAACTTTCCATTGCTTTACCAATATTTCTGCCCCGGTTATTGGGTGCTGAATCCAACCTTGGGGGTCTCCCTGAATGGGGCAATTGGTGGGAGCCCCTCACTATTTTTTGCAAGGGTCTTTGCTGACAAAATCTCCCTCCCCCTTTCCAACTCGGAGGCCAGGGTAAGAGCAGATCTGGTATCTGAGGTGTCAGAAGTGCCTGCTTGTCCTTTAGTTATGGATAGTTTCAGATTAATTCTGCCTCTGGCTGCTGACAAGGTCCTGGGGAGTGTGAGAGCCCCCACTTCTGCTCTAGTCCTATTCCCGTCCTGGGAGGAGGCATTCGAGCTGTTAGTGAAAATTGCCTTCAGGGTCTACTCTGAGCCAGGACGTACCTTCCAGGGGTCCCCTGAGCAGGGTCAGGAGCTGGACCTAGCACTCAAAGTTGTCCTCTTGAGAACTGGCTGTCTTCCCTAGTCAAGTCAAGCCAAGCCAAGGTGGGGGACAGAGCTCCAAAAAGTGGAAGATGTGGGGAGCAATTTTCTCAGTCTTTCTAGGGGAGTTTGCATAGAGGCAGGGGGATGGTTTGGACTGGAAATGCATGTTTTGAATATGCAGGAGAAGAGCATCACAAGGCACATTGGTGCTCACAGCATTTGCACGGGTGTAAATCTGATGGCTTCAGTAGGTCTCCTGCAGCTGCCTAGTACTCAAGGCTGCAGCATGTGAAATGCCTTTTCCTTCCAGTTTAAGTACAGGTTGCTTTTTCAAAAGAGAAAGAAAGAATCCTGTCCTCAAATAGAGGAGAAGTTAATTGGAGCTCTGGAATTCGCTTTTCACTCTTAAGGTTCAGCCCGAGCTACTTCCGTAAACACAATCTAAGTCCCATGATTTGAAGGCCAGTGGCAGGGACTGGTTTTATGTTTGTGCGGTGCCCACTACATTTGAGGCATTTTAAGAGATGAAAGGAATAAAAGCAATAAATCGGAGAGCATGCAAAGTGACAATCAAGATCGTGGTGCCTTTGAGCATGTACAGAGAACCTTTGCGTCACCACTGAGGGATCCTGCAAGCGACAGAATTCATTTACTTCCAGCTTTCCAGGCAGGCTTGAGCTCCAGCCCCGTCCATCTGAACATCAAACAAAGCAGGGCTCTGCTTTGACACCCTGTTTTTTCACCCTGGAAGACAGCTTCATGTGTTCCCTGCAGGATCTCCCAGCCACAGAAGACTTTCCGGTGGGAAAGTCTGAGGATGCGGTGGGATCCTCAGTTCACCCACACAGACTCCCAGGGGAGACTGGAGTCCTTTTTCTCCTGAGAGGTTCCCACAGCATTCAAGGGTCCCTGGGACTGTTTCCCCAACTGGCAAGATTCGTCTTTGGGTCCTTGGCTGCTACTTTCACTCACAGAGCCCCTTTTTCATAGGACCAGGACACAGAAAGTAGATGGGATGGGCCCTTCACATGGTGCTTGTTTGTCTCAGTAAAACAAGGTTCCCTCCCTAACCTGACCCCAAATCTCAACTAAAAGCCAAATTAAAATCCTGTCTAAGCTTTTAAGGGGAGAAGGAGGGAGATACTTGGGGTTTGTTATTTTACTTTGGTTTTAATTAAAAATGGTTTTTAACCAGGGCTCATTTTGAGGGGGAACGCACAGGAACGCAGTTCCAGCAGTTCCCCAAAGAAGTCACATGTCAGGTGGCCCCACCTACCTCTCGGCCATTTTGGGCCCGTTTCGGGCTGGATTGGGGCTGAAACGGCCCGGATTGGGCCTCTGCCGGGTGGTGGATCACTCTCCCACTCTGCAGCGGCCTGATCCTGACCATTTTGGGCCCTTTTTCGGCCCTGAATGGCCAGGATTGGGTCCAAAACAGCCA
Source organism: Eublepharis macularius (assembly GCF_028583425.1). NCBI lineage: Eukaryota > Metazoa > Chordata > Lepidosauria > Squamata > Eublepharidae > Eublepharis > Eublepharis macularius. Next base: position 189,319,052 of record NC_072792.1, read on the forward strand.
GGAGAGGTGACGTCAGGGGGTGTGGCATATGCAGATCAGTTATGCTAATGACATACTTCTGGCGATGTCAGGGGGCATGGCATATGCTAATGAGTTATTATGCTAATGAGTAATGCTAATAAGTTCCTCCAGCTCTTTTTCTACGAAATGACCCATTTTTAACAAATTATTGGAAGCTGCCTTGAACTACATGAACAGTCGGGGTATAAATGTTTTAATAAGTAATTAAATAAACCATATTGTAACTCTTTGTTCACAAAAAGGGGATTCTCCTGTCAAAGTCTTTTCCAAAAAGTTATAAAGCCTGCAAAGTTTAGGCCAATTAACTTAAAGTTTAGGCCAATTAACATTTCCATGGCCTTTCTTCATTGCAAAATCATGAATGAACACCTCAAAGCCAATTTCTCTTGCAAATTCACAATCAATAGATACAATGGCTAGGTGGAAGATTTACTCCCGTCTAAGCCCATTGATTTCAATGGACTTAGATGGGTGAAACTCTGTTTAGGATTGCATTGTAAATCAATCTTGCCCCATTGTAGAAGGCCTGCCCTTTTGATGCATGAGCTTGCTGTAACTTCCTTGGCCCTTTTTTTCATTACAAGCACTTACTATAAGCTGCCTTGAACCACATGGAATGCTGAGGTGTAAATATTTTAATAAGTAAATCAATAAAGGCCATTGTAACTATTCCAACACTGGGATCCAGAGCTCCATGAAATTAGATTTATAGTTGGGACATTCTACCAGCATACATTGGTCGGAAATCTTCTCCATTGTAAAATAATTCCAGATTTTTAGGAATAAAATTGAGACCTGCGGGACTTTTTTCTCTCTCCAGCAAGTAGAAATAGTTGTTTTTGCAGCTGATAGAAGAATAAAGTTTTTTGAGTGGGTAGAATTGTTGTATCAAGCCAAAGATTTAATAAAACGTCTTCCAGCTTTAAAGGTACTGAGTAATTTGTCATGTTGAAGATAATTTTTATTACTTTTAGCCAAAATGTCTGAATTTCTGTGCTTATCAAATCAAGTATTTTATGAAACTCTGAGTTATGTGTAATATATTGTGCTTTCTTATTTATTTATCTCTGCCTACAATCCATTTATACTTAAATATGTTCTGACTGTCTGGTTATTATGCTTAATTACCTATGTTTGTCTATGGTCATTTACTATTTGCTGTTAGGCTTTGTTACAAGTTCACTTCAAATTGTATTGATATGCAACCAAAGTTAGATATTTTAAAAAAAAAATAAAATAAAGCACATTGTAACTCTTTGGGCACAAAAAGGGGATTCTTCTGTCATGGTATTTTTCAAAAAGTTATAAAGACTGCAAAGTTTAGGCCAATTGTTTCACTAATGAGTTAGGATCCATAGATTTCACCATTATGTAGCTTACATATTATCTGTTGCTTTAAATATATACTCCTATATACTACCTGTGCTTCACGTTGTTTAATGTCAGTCCTAGAACTGATTATGTTCTGTTTCAGCAGTTCTTCAACCCCATATTAGATCCTTGCTAATGCTATGTCTTTGTAAACTTGGAGTCATTTACTGTTGGGATTTTAGCAAGTGTTTCCATTTCAGTCATGGAAGAGTTAAACTGTTTTGTGTTACTTAATTAATAAACTTATTTGCATGTAACCACTTAGGCTTCGAAGTTAGATTCCCACCCTAGAAATGGGAGTTTCTAAGCATAATGAAGTAGAATTAGGATTTATTCTAAAGGGACAGAATGCTGAAATCCCTGTTGTGGAGTTGAAAAATTGTTTGTACTTGAGAACAGAAATTAATAAAGTTGCAAGCCGAAGGGAAAGAGATTGTGAACATAAAAACTGTATTTTTGGTTGGTATCACCATCTCGGGCATAAGAATGTTAACTCGGTTCAAAAACTGTTAGAGAGCAATGGAATTGTATTTGATGACTGCAAGGCTAGTGAGGAAGCCTGTGAGATTTGCCTACAGACAAAAGCCACCGGGCTAAGAGCCAAGCCACACCAGAGAATTGAAGCTGTTATACCCCTGCAGAGAGTTTATTCGGATTTAATTGGTCCCTTTCACAGTTCAACGGCAGGACATAGGTATATCTTAACCCTTTTGGATGATTACAACCGTTTTGCGTTTACCTGTTGAAAACTAAAGATCAGGCAATAGATAAATTTAAGAAACCAATTTGGGAAAGCCCCAGAAATCCTGTATACAGATAATGGAACTGAATACTGTGGCCCTGAATTCCAGAAATGTCTTGAGCAGGAAGGAATAAATCGTGAAAGAACTGTTCCATTCAGCCCAAACCAAACCGGACAACAGAGAGATTTAATAGAACCTTACAGGAAATGGCCAGAAGTCTTTTGTTGGACTCGCTGACCTCTGCTGGTCAGAAGCAGTAATGACTGCAACTTAATTGTATAACAGAACGCTGCACAGAGCCACAGGACAAACCGCCTTTTTCCGCTGGTATGGGGAAAATCCAAGATTAAAGCATATTAAATCATTTGGTGCTAAGGCTCACGCCCACATCCCTAAAGAGAGAAGGGGCAAACTGGAACCCAGGGCAGAACTGGGAATCCTTGTGGGGATTGCACCAAGAGCATTCAGAATCCTAAACCCAAGAACCTTTGAAGTAATAGTTTCGAACGTTGTCTGCTTTGATGAGAAATGTGTTTTCACAGGGAACAAAAAACCTGACTTAGCAGCCCCACCTAACCGTGAAATAGAAGGTCCATTCTTCTGTGATCTGGTTTCGAGGCTGCCTGATATGGATGCTGATGCGGATGCCAATCTCCAGGAGGGACCCAAAGAGGCCTCACCTTCAGAAGGGGCAGAGGCAGGGTCCTGCCACAAGAAGGGGAAACAGGTGAAGCCTGGCCAGATGACACAGAGGCAGAGATCAAAGTGAGGCGCCCAGCAAGGGAAAACAAAGATGTGCCACCACTGAGATATGGATCCTGTGCAAGAGTACAAACTGCTCGTGAACCAGCAGGCTGGACTGAGATGCTTGAATTGCCTGAATATGAAAAGGGCAAATGGATTAATGCTGCAAAGGAAGAGTTCAACTCACTTCACAGAAACCAAACCTGGGGTGATTCCGCACGAGTGGTTTTCCCTGCGTCAGCTTCTACATGACCTCGATTTTTTCTTGTGTTTCCACACGTGGGAAGGCAATCCTAGCAGCAGATTCAAAGCCACTGCACGTTTTGTCCGTTTTTTTTCCATCCTGCTTTCCCCCAACTTATTTGTCCATTCGCAGCAGATTAGGGATTTTAATCATGCGGAATTCTTTATCCAATGTTCTCCCCACCCTTTCCCTTTTCTCTTGCCCTTCAAATTTGATTGGCCAATCATGTTTTCTAAGCCACACCCACTACCCTTTCCCTTTTCCTTTTTTTTAAAAAAAATGTAAAAAAACGTTGCATCGTTTCTACATGTCTATGCAGAAACATATCCTGTGTCACATGACAACAGCTGACCAATAACCGGTCCATTTTACAACGCGCCAAATTTGTTACTTGTTGCTTGTTGACAGCTGACAGCTTCTGAGGTAGAGTGAAAGTGATGGAGAGACTTCAGCATTCAACTAGTGGTCTAGGCATTTCATGGAGAGAGAAAGAGACTGTCCTCAACACAACACCTATCACTAAACCACACTGCTCACGAAGAAAGTGGGCAGTGTGGGCGGGGTCATTGGTAACAATTTTCCCTCCAATAGCCAATACTCTTCCACAATATCAGCAGGAAGTGCTCTGGCCTATCCAATATGTTTATTTGATGCAACGTTTATGTGTAGCAACCTTTTTTTGTGAGAATTTTTTTTCTAATGTGTTGGTTTGATGCAACGTTTATGTGTAGCAACGTTTTTTTGGGGGGGGGAATAAAAAAAAATGAAGATGTGCATCATTTGACACTTCCCCCAGAAAAAAGCGATGAGGAATCAATTTTTATCCTGTCAAAAATTCCGCATGATGGACTTTGAGCCGATGAAATATGCGAAACAAAAGCCTAATGTGGAATCGGGGAGAAGTGGATTCGTAGGACTCCACTGCGGCATGACTGCTCAGAAAGTCTGATCAAAATTGATCATGCGGAATCCCCCCTGGTCTCTTACAAAAATGCCAGCTGGGAGGAAACCCATTGGGTGCAAACAGGTATTCACGGTGAAACACAATGCAGATGGGAGCATTGACAAGTACAAGGCCCGCCTCGTTGCCAAAGAATATACACAGAAACCTGGAATCGACTTTTCTGAAACTTTTGCTCCAGTTATAAAGCATTCAACAATAAGAATACTTCTCAGTTGCGCTAGGAAATACTAATATGTCAGACAAATGCTGGAAATGCAAAAAACATGAAGGATCACTATATCATATGTGGTGGACATGTGAAGTAGCTAAGCAGTACTGGGGAGAAATAATTGAAGTAATTAATGAGATTTTACAAATACAAATAAATAAGAACCCAGAATTGTTGCTACTGAACTTGGGAATGGAGACTGTTCCAATGCAGCATAGAACATTATTATTTTACATGACTGCAGCGGCAAGACTTTTGTATGCGCAGAAATGGAAGACACAAGAAATACCAACTGTAGAAGACTGGATTTATAAATTGCTGTACATGGCGGAAATGGACAAAATGACAAGGAAACTCAAAGATCTTGACCTAGGGCAATATATTGTTGATTGGGGGAAATGGAAACAATTTTTGGGAAAAAAATGGGATGTAAAAGGAGAACTGTGGCAGTTTGAGAATTTTTAAAGAATAATGTTGGAAAGGGGAGAGAGAAGGGATCTTACTATTTAGGGGGAATGTAATTACAATCTAAGCTAGCATAATATTCAGGGGAACTTTACATAGAATATATGGGATAATGAGAATGGTTAAATATATTATTACTACATATGTATATTATTACTACTATATATTATAGGTATGTTATCTACAATATAAAACAATGGGTTAATGGATCAGATTTAATACAATATCAGGTTGCTGTGTTATATTATGTTGTGTGCTGTGTTACATTGGTGGCATAGCATACAATATATGTTTTATAATATATACTATATTGATAGTATATTTGACGGAGTATATGTTTAAAAGAAATAGAACATGTTTAAAGTAAGAGACACTGTGATCCTTGCTATATACTAAGCTATATGGTTATGCTTTATTGACACGATATATATCATATGGATAGTATGCTTGATAGAGTCTATGTAAAAGAATCAGAATGTGCTTAGAGTAAGAGATATTATGATTTATAGAGGGTAGGAAAATGTAAATGAAATAGGTTTAAGCAATAAGAAGGGTTAAGGGTTGGAAAGCTGTTGGAAGTCAATAGGGAGGGGGGAGGAAAAGGGTGGGGGACAGAGGGGGGAAAATGGGATTATATGTGTTAAATTTGAAAATTCTTTTCTTTTTTCCACTCACCAATAAAATTTTATTAAAAAAAAGAACACTTCTCAGCATAGCTGCTTCCAGAGGACTACCTATTGAACACCTTGATGTTAAAACAGCCTTTCTCAATGGAGAACTGGATGAAGAAATCTACATGACTCAACCAGAAGGATTTAAAGGAAAAGGCAAAGAGACTTTAGTTTGCAAACTCAACAAAAGCATCTATGGACTACGTCAATCTGCCAGAGCATGGAATGAGAAATTAAGAAAGTTACTATCACAGCTGAATTTTAAACAAGGTGAGGCTGAACCCTGCCTATTTACAAGGATTATAAATGGACGGTATCAATACCTGCTTTCTTTTGTGGATGACCTAATCCTGTGCTGCGAGAACAGTGAACAAGCCAAAGAAATTGTTAATCAACTAAATAAGGACACTGAGATAAAGCAGTTGGGTGAACCTTGCAGTTACTTGGGGACACAAATTGAAAGAACCCAGAATAGAAGTTTTCTCCTGAGCCAGAAACACAAGATCCTGGAACTCAGAGAGTCTCTGGGGATGCAAGATGCCAAGCCAGCGGGGACACCTCTAGAACAAGGTTACATCAAACGCCATGATGGAGTACCCCTAAAAGATAATGTCAAATACAGAGAAACAATGGGAAAGCTTCGCTACCTGAGTAAAGTGTCAAGACCAGATATATGCGCAGCAGTTGGGATCCTGAGCAGAAAAACAAGTGCACCCAACCAGGCTGACTGGGAAGCAATCAAAAGAGTAGCCGGATACCTGATAGGAACAGCAAACCTGAAACTAGAGTTTTCACCATGTGATCACCCAATTCTAGTGGGATACACGGACGTCAATTTTGTTGAGACAGACGACTACAAATCAACCAACAGATACCTTTTCTTCTGTGGAAACAACTTAATCAACTGGACAAGCCAGAAACAAACTCTCATCGCCACATCAACCACGGAGGCTGAATATGTGTCTGCAGCTCAAACCTGTGATGAGCTTGGATGGATTACCAACCTACTGAAAGACTTTGGAACAGAAGAACCAAAACCCATCACTCTGTTTGAGGACAGCCTAGCCTGTATTGCACGAGCCAAGAGTGAAAGCATCAAAGAAAAACCCAAACATGCAGTAGTGAAACATCTCAAAGTGAGACAGCTGCAACAACAAGGACTAATAGACATTAAGTACTGCCCTTCTGCTGAGATGGTCGCTGACATACTGACCAAACCATTCATGAAAGCAAACCTTGAACATCTACACAAGAAGATGAACTCTCATGACTTCCACTCCAACACTTGAGAAGGGGTTTGTTGGGATTTATCAAGTGTTTCCATTTCAGTCACGAAAGAGTTAAACTGTTTGTGTTACTTAATTAGTAAACCTATTTGCATGTAACCACGTAGGCTTCGAAGTTGGATTCCCGCCATAGAAATGGGAGTCTCTAAGCATAATGAAGTAGAATTAGGATTTTCTATTGGGCAACTTGTTTATTGGGGGGGGGGGTTAAGTGATCCTATATACTGAAGTTTTATTGCTCTTTATTCAGTTGCTTTCTCACTGTCTCTCAGTTACTTTTCTAGCAAGATGTAATCAGCTTAGCAATTTATTATTTTTTCTCCAAATGTAACCCTAACTTTGGTTGTTGTGGGTTTTCCGGGCTGTATTGCCGTGGTCTTGGCATTGTAGTTCCTGACGTTTCGCCAGCAGCTGTGGCTGGCATCTTCAGAGGTGTAGCACCAAAAGACAGAGATCTCTCAGACTGAGATCTCTGTCTTTTGGTGCTACACCTCTGAAGATGCCAGCCACAGCTGCTGGTGAAACGTCAGGAACTACAATGCCAAGACCACGGCAATACAGCCCGGAAAACCCACAACAACCATCGTTCTCCGGCCGTGAAAGCCTTCGATAATACATCGTAACCCTAACTTTTTTATCCTTTAGTAAAGCATTCTTACAGAGCTACGCTGGAGTGTGTGTCTATTCTCATTACCTCCAATGCGCAATCTTTGCACCAACTCTGCTATTTTCCCTACATTTACCCCGTGACACTGTTTATAGAAATCCTCCTGACACTGTATGGAAATGCCTGCCCTTCTCCTTGCCACTGATTGTGCTAATCTCACACTATGTAATCCACCTCAAGTCTCAGTGAGAAAGGCGGAATATAAATGTCATAAATAATAAATAAATAATAGTAATAATAATAAACTTAAAGCTTTATTTCCCTGGCCTTTCTTCATTGCAAAATCATGAACGAACACCCCAAAGCCAATTTCTCTTGCAAATTTAGAGCTAAGCTACAAGTGATGCCTGACACAGGTTGGACACTTGTCAGCTTCCCTCAAGTTTTGATGGGAAATGTAGGCATCCTTGTCTTGCAGCTGTAATGGAGAGCCAAGCTGTAAAACCAGGACACCTACATTTCTCATCAAAACTTGGGGGAAGCTGACATGTGTCCAACCTGTGTAAGGCGTCACTTGTAGCTTGGCTCTCACATTCAATAGACACAATGGCTAAGTGGCTTACAATGCAATCCTAAAAAGATTTACTCCAGTCTAAGCCCATTGATTTCAATGGACTTAGACTGGAGAAACTCTGTTTAGGATTGCATTGTAAATCCATCCTGCCCCATTGTAGAAGGTCTGCATGCCAGCTTGCTGAAACTTCTTTCAGCTTCTTCCTCAGTCACTGACAGTATGCAAAGAATCCACTAGGCTATGCACTAGGAATTAGTTGCCACAGACTCCAACTCTATATAGAAACCATTTTCATCTTGATTTTGTTTACCCACTTCCCTAGTTACTGTATCATTGCCTGGCTGCTGAATGGCCTTCTCTGATTGGAAAAAACTTGAGGACAGATTGGTTTCCATTCCCTTCTTTTGGTTCATTTTCATTTATCTCCTTACATTTCTGGCTGTGTGCTTTGTATTTATAACCACCAGCTGACATGGCTGCATGGAGCAAGCGTGTCTGTGACGGGGAGTGGATTACCGTGCAACCCTAAGCAGAGTTAGTCCAGTCTATGCCCATTGCTTCCAATGGGCTTAAGCTGGAGTAAGGCTGCTTATGATTGCACTGTTAGACGCGTCTATTTTGGGCTTGTAAAACTTACCAGAACAAAGAGCAGCAATTCCTCCCCCTGTCTTAGGCTGATTTGCCCTTCCCACCAGGTGTCCCTCTAGGGTTGGCAATCTCCAGGTGGTGGCTGAAGTTCTCCTGGAACGACGACTCTTCTCCAGACTTTATACACCAATATCCCACATGCAGATGGACTACTAGCCATAGGGAATACTATCCCGGACAAAACCACAGCACATCTCGCCACTGAACTTTGTCACTTCGTACTCACTCACAATTACTTCGAATTTGGTGACAACTTATATCTACAGATTAATGGCACAGCCATGGGCACATGCATGACACCACAATATTCTAACATATTCATGGCGGACTTGGAACAACGCTTCCTCAGCTCCCATCCACTGGAACCACTACTATACTTAAGATTCCTGGATGACATCTTCATCATTTGGACCCATGGGAAGGAAGCTCTTGAGAGATTTCATCAAGACTTCAATAACTTTCACCCTGCTATCAACCTAAGCCTGGACCACTCTACACAACAGGTACACTTCCTGGACACCACTGTACAACTACATAATGGACGAATAAATACCACCTTATACTGGAAACCCACAGACCGATACTCATATCTACATGCCTCCAGCTACCACCCTAAACATACCACTCGGTCTATTGTCTACAGCCAAGCCTTACGTTACAACCGTATCTGCTCCAATGCTCTCGACCAAGACTCACACTTAAGAGATTTACAACAAGCATTTTTGGGACTACAGTACCCACCAAATGAAGTGAAGAAACTAATCAACAGGGCCAGACTAGTACCCAGAAACAGTCTGCTCCAGGACAAACCTAAAGGAACTAACAACAGAACACCACTGGTTGTCACCTACAGCTCCCAGCTCAAACCCATCCAACGTATCATCAGGGAGCTACAACCCATCCTGGAAAACGATACCTCTCTCTCAGAAGCCCTGGGTGGAAGACCTTTCCTTGCCTACAGACAGCCCCCCAATCTTAAACGACTTCTCACTTACAACCATGAATCGGCCAGCAGAGTCACCAGCACAGGTACCAGGCCCTGCAACAGACCCAGATGCCAGATCTGTCCCTATATCTACCCAGGGAATACAATTACAGGACCCAATGGCATCAACTACACTGTCTCTGGCTCTTACAGCTGGGCCGTTTCCAGACGGCCCCCCGCCTCGCGAAACGTCGCGCGTCGTCGCGCGTCGTTGCGCAGAAAACGCGAAATATCGCGTTTTCTCGCGCGAGTTTTGCGCGACGTCGCGCAAAACTCGCGCGAGAAAACGCGATATTTCGCGTTTTCTGCGCAACGACGCGCGACGACGCGCGACGTTTCGCGAGGCGGGGGGCCGTCTGGAAACGGCCCTGCTCATCCTCCAATCTGATATATGCCCTCATGTGCCAACAATGTCCTTCTGCTCTGTACATTGGACAAACCAGCCAACCTCTACGCAAAAGAATAAATGGACACAAATCGGACATTAGAAATGGAAACATCCAGAAACCAGTGGGAGAACACTTCAATCTACCAGGACATTCCATCAAAGACTTAAAGGTCACTGTAGTTCAACAGAAACTTTTCAAAAACAAAATCCAACGGGAGGCTGCTGAACTGGAATTCATATGCAAATTTGACTCTGTCAAGCTGGGACTGAATAGGGACTATGAATGGTTATCACATTACCACAGGTAACAGATTTCCTTTACAGAGGTGGGGTCTGGGGGAGCTCAGTGGCACCTGGCGTGGGCTTTCGGGAACCACAGATCTCTTTGTCAGATGCATCTGGCAGGGAGAGCTGTGGTTGTCGAAGGCCCATACTGCATTGGAATTGGATGGTCTAGCTGTTTGGCTTCTACAAACTAACAGGGCAAACTCCTTTGAAGCCAACTGATACACACACCAAAAGGAGATGATTACATATACTAGCAAAGGAATGTTTTGATTGCTCCCTCCCCCTCCCCCCCTAATTGCCTCTTCCCTCTGCTCTTCTGTGTTTGTCCAGTCTCTGTATCAGGCATCTGACAAAGAGAACGTGATTCTTGAAAGCTTATGCTACAATAAAATTGGTTAGTCTTAAAGGTGCTACTGGACTCTTTTTGATTTTACTACCACAGACTAACATGGCTAACTCCTCTGCCTCCAGACTTCAGAGATCACTTCCCTGGGAGAAAATGGCTGCTTTGCGGGATGGACTGTGTGGCCTTATACCCCACTGAGGTCCCTTCCTTCCTGAAAGCCCATCTTCCTCAAAGCTCCAGCACAAATCTCCAGGGCTTTCCCAACCCAGAGTTGGCATCCTTATGCTCCTCCCTCCAGCCTAGGCAAAAGGAACACCAGGGCTGGCAGTTCTTCCCGTGGTAGACCCGGGAGGCTCTGCAGTTCAGCTTGTTGCTTGAGATAGCTGCTCTACTAACTAGGGTGGTTAGTCCCCCACTGGGGGCGGAGTAGGGGTGCCAGTTCCCTGCTGGGGGCGGGGATGCCCCGTTCCCACCCTCCATACCCCGCCCCCGCTTACCTGGCCAGCAGGGGAGGCACAGACCTCCCAGTGACGAGCTCCCTTGTGGCATGACGCGCTCCCAGGAGGCGCAGCGTGGTCCCGGGAGCCATAACCGGCCCGAATTCTGCCAGAAATATGAAGAGCAATTGCAAATAAATTAGAGATAGATTAAATTACAGATCTTTAATCAAAGATCAGAGGTTGAGGCCAGGGTGGGGGGGGGACACACTGGAGAGGCTGTCTGTGAGGCCTTCCTCTTACAAATACTTCAGTTCCAAACTACTTTGCAGAGTAGTTTGCTGAGGCTGACCAGATCCAGATAAGGCTCTGGTCTGACTCCATTGGCCGCCCACAACATGTTTCTCTCAGTTGTTTACCCTCTGCCAAATGGCCAGAGATTGCCCTCTTCCAGTGGCTGGAAGGCCGTCGATTCATTCTGACAAGCTACACCAAAACAGCCTTAGGAAGACGGATCTTTTGGCCTCTGCGGGAAAAAGAAGGGAGTGCCGATCACTCCAGGGTATATGATCTAGCCCATCCCCCCTTCAGTTCTCCTGGCAGAGTCCCTTGGGTTGCAAGGGGGAGCTGCCCAGATCAGACACCTACCTTTTGCCTTGAGCTCCTTGGAGTGGGGGCAGGATAAAAAGAAACAGAGAGAAAGTTAGATTACTATCTTCAGCTTCCACTTAGGGTGGCAGGAGGGCTTGGGAAGGTCCATCAAGCTGGGCAACAGTAGAGGCAGAGGAGGAGGTGTCATCCATAGCCTGGCCTATCACTTGGCCCAGAGAACTGAGAGAGGGGGGCGCCATTAGCAGGTTTTGCATGTAAACCAGTTTCTGTATTTTATTCCTGCAGGATAATGGGGTGTGTGTGTGTGTGTTTGATTACTGGTGACTGGATTTGGTCCACCTCCAAAGCCTGGCTGGCTGTGGGTGAAAATAACAACACAATCGCTGATTCTGCATTCACTGATTCAGCGGGCAATGGGGCAAGGCTCCAGGAGATTGCCCGCCACTGGTGGGCAGCTAGGAAGCCTAGGTCCCTCCAGCAAGACCTCCTTCCCCTCAGAGCCCCAACTGCCAGTCCCATCGAAGGCCCAGAGCACTCGCTGTCACTCAATCAATCAAGCTCCTAGTGGAAGGTTCAAAATCCCAACTGTCTAAAACTGCCAATTGCCCACTGAATCAAGCTCAGGTCCCACCCCCCACCCCCCAGAGCTCCCATTGGGTGATTCAAAAATTCCATGTGCTCCACTGTTGCTCAGTCACAAGCCCCGCCTGCTCCTCTTGGGAGGCTCAAAATTCCAATGGTCTAAAACTGCCAATTGCCGGCTGAATCAGGCTCAGGTCTGTAGGCAGCTTTGGGTCTGGGGTCTCCCTCATCTTACAACCTCTGAACTGGAGGAGTCAGAAACTGGACCAAGCCCCTCTTTCATGGCCCGCGTTCACCTTTTCTCGAGCAAAGTCTCTTCTGTAAATGGAAGGAATCCAAAAGTCAGCCAAAGTGTGTGAAGAAGGGAGCTTGGACTCTCGAAAGCTGACACTGGGATCTTGTGGGTCTCTAAGGTGCTGCTAGACTCAGCTCCTGCTGTCCCACCACACAGTGTAGGATGTTTCTCCCCAGCCTCATAAAAGACAGCCCCCCAAAGTGGAGCTCGTGGGCACCGTGATTCCTGCTGGTACTTGCACCGGAGGTCTCCACGTTTGCTCCGAAGGAGGATGTGGCTGGCTAAGAATTCCCAGCTCCATTCCTTTTCTGGCTTCAGCAGAGGGTGCTGCCAGTGGATGATCACGAGAATGGGCAAGCATCTATCTCACCCGATGCTTCGGGCCCTTCCACTGGACACCCGTCTCCCTTGCCTGGACTGTCGTGGGATCGGAAATCGTGGCAAGGGAGCACCTTTGGCTCTTTCTCTCAATCCCTTTCCATCCCCTGAGGAGTGAGTGGTGAGCTCTAAACTGATTAGCCTCTACCTTAACTCACTTGTTTGCTCACCGTAAGTACTCCTGGGACGCCTGGGTCAAATGAATTTTGCTCCGCAGCTGTCTCTTTGGAGGCCACAACCGTCCTCCTTTCCGTCAGGCCCTGCCATTTCAAAAGGCACGCGCACATCATTCGCTGCCGTGGCTCCTCTGCGCTTGTGCCATTGCTGTGGGGGCAAGATGGGCTGGTGAGCATCTCTGGAGCCCCGCTACCTTAGAACAGGAAAAGGAGGGAGCTTGGGTTGACCGCATGCATTCAGCCAGCCCTGGGCACACCGATCCCTTCCAGCCAGAACAGCTAGCTAGCATCTCAAGCATTTTGAAAAGAAAACAGAAGCCAAGATTCTCAGAGAGCTGACTTCTCAACCTGGTCCTGCACAATCATGGCCTCTATGCACTCCTTCCAGTTATTCTTTAGCCTAAACAACATCCAGATATCAGTTTCCCAAACGGCAATACTTGTCTTTGCTCTGCTTTAAGGTTTGTTAGGGTTTTATCCCACCTTTCTACTAAAGTAGCCATCAAGGGGGCTCAGAAATCCATACGATAACGTCAAGCGATGGGAATCAGAATGAGAAATGGAAAACAATCCTGCCCTGGAAAACAGAACAAAATAATTCAGAAGAGCAGCAGCACTGGCTTCTCTCTGTGTGCCCCCCCGGACACCAAAGACATCTTGGGGCGAACGTCTGGCGATCCACCATCACAGGCAGCGCAGCAACTGGTTCCTGCGTGGTTCTTTACCTGGGGGCTTATTTCCCAAACCTCCTCATCCACAGACATCACTTTTAATGGTTTTCTGCCGGGGGAAGTTTTGTTCAAATCTAGGACTTCGTCCAAGTTTGTCTAAAAGGATGTGTTTTATAAGGCTTTTTGATCAGGGCACAGCCCTGGGCACCGAGAGGGTGTCAGATTACCACCTGCTGCTTCCAGCTGTGGTGCCAGGTGGGCGTGGGAGGGTCCCTCACCTTGCCGCGGGTAGAAGCGGAGCAGGAGGTGTGATCTTCTATAGCCTGACTAATCCCTTTGTCCAGAGCCTGAGAAAGGCCATTGTCATGTTTTGCATGTAAACGAGTTTTTATCATTTATTCCTGCTGGTTAATGTGGGGGGTTGACTCCTGGTGACTCTAAATGGGGCCTCTGAGGAAAGGATGGGTGGGCGGAGGGCGCGGTGATGGGGGGGTGGCTGGACCCTGCGGGCTGGAGGGAACTGCAGTTGGTAGCCAGCGTGCTGAGAGAAAGCATTCATTCTGGCTAGGTCAGGCGAACCTGGGTAAGCCCAAAGGGGGTCACAGCCTGAGGGTGCTGTATACCCCCCTCCTCCCCTTTGTTCTGTCAATTATTCCTCTGCAAAACAGCCCTGTGGTGTTGGCCTTACTGGAAGCTCCTTCGTCTACTTTTTATACAGGCCTGGGAGACAGGCAGGAAACCTATGCTGGGTAGCTCTAGGGATGCCAGGGAGGAGAGAAGGGAGGCAGACTGGGAGACTGGGCTCCGCTGTATTTCGACATACACGGTCTTCGTTCAGCCACCACAGCTTGCCTACGGGCTGTGCCTGTCAGTTCTTTTTCATCTGCAAAATGGCCCTGAGGTGTTCCCTGTTATCTGCCACAGCAGAACAGCCACTGAAGGAATCTTCTCTTGGTTTCTGCAGGTAAAAGAAGGGCGTGCCGATCACTCCAGGGTGCGTGATCTACCCCTTTCCCCTTTCAATTCTCCTGGCAGAGTCCCTTGGTTTGCAAAGGGGGGCTGCCCGGGTTACCCTCAAACCTTCTGCCTTGAGCTTCTTGGCTGGAAGGCAGGAGAAAAGGAGACAGAGAGAATGGTCCTTTACCCTTTGGCTTTTCCATGCAGGCAGCTGGGCTGGAGGAGGAGGAGGAGAATTCCTCCTCCTCGATGATTTCATCCAGCACCTGAGAGAGAGAAGACATTGTAATATTTTGCAAGTAAACCATTTCTCTGCGGGTAAAAGAAGGGAGTGCTGATTACTTCAGAGTATCTGATCTTCCCCCTTTCCCCTTTCAATCCTCCTGGCAGAGTCCCTTGGGTTGCAACGGGAAGCTGCCCAGATCACCTACATACATTCTGCCTTTTGCTTCTCGGAGGGAGGGCAGGATAAAGAGAGAGAATCTTAGATTACCCTTATATTTTCCTCTGGAGGGGCTGGAGGAGGGAGGGGGGATTTCCGCCTCCTCAATAACTTCATCCAGAACCTGAGAGAGAAAGGATATTGTAATATTTTGCATGTAAATCAGGTTCTGTATTTTATTCCTGCTGGTTAATGTGGGTTTGACTATTGGTGTCTGTGGGTTGAAATGAGGCCTCTGAGGAAAGGGAGGGGCTGGATGGGCGGGTGGAGGGTGCAGTGATGGGGGGGTGGCCGGACCCTGTGGGATGGAGGGTACTGCAGTTGGTAGCCAGCGTGCTGAGAGAAAGCATTCATTCTGGCCAAGTCTGGCAAACTTAGGAAAGCCCGAAGCAGGTCGCATCCTGTCAGATTCAGGGTGGGCAGCTTTCGCACCTCAGAGACCGACAGGATTTTTAGGGTATGAGCTTCGCCTCCTCTGCACTTGTGCCACTGCTGTGAGTGCAAGGTGGGCTAGAGAGCATCTCTGGAGCTCCACTGCCTCAGAGCAGCAAGAGGAGGGAGCTTGGGTTGACCACATGTATTCAACCAGGCCTGGGCACACCCATCCTTTCCAGCCAGAACAGCTAGCTAGCATCTCAAGCATTTTGAAAAGGAACTAGATTTCCCAACCTGGCTTCCTCTGGCCCGGCATAACTGTGGCATCTGTGCACATCTTCCAGTTATTATTTAGCCTAAACAACATCCAGATCAGTTTTTTAAACAGCAATACTCCTAGGAAAGGTCTAGAGCTCTCTCTAAACCGCCTGCTTTGTAACGGGGGAGGGAGAAGGGCTGGAACTCCTTCGTTTTCAAATTTCATACTGGAAAAAGAGTACGTTTAAAGGAATCCAGGGGGTCTCCTAGGAAATCTGAGTAAGGGCCCTAACCTAAGCCAAATGTGGAGCCAGAAGTGCGAGGTGATTTGCTCTGTTTCTGGGGCAGCAGACTCCCAGGGTCCGTGCATGGTAAAAATAAAGTGTTCTGGTTATAAGGAAGAGAGTGGCTGTTTCCATTTTCAGCTCACCAGGGATAGCCCAGTTTGCCTCAAAGAGCAAGTGCTCAGAACGCACCCGTTACTGGGCTCAGTTCAACATCATGGCTACCCCATGCAAAGCCCTTCCGGCAATGCTCTGCCTAGCTCCCGACAGTAAATAAAATATATATATATATAATAACTGGAAAAAATTATAAAATGTTGCATGCAAAGGATTTTAAGTATGTGTTGGGATGGAGGGGAGAAATATTATGTAGTTCCACTACTCTGGTTTATATTTTGTTTTCTTCTCTTATGTATTGTTCACTGTCTATTGTTTAAATAAAGCATATATAACTTATTCATTCCTTCTTTATTTATTTATGACATTTATAGTCCATCTTTCTCATTGAGACTTAAGGCGGATTACATAGTGTGAGATTAGTACAATCAGTGGCAAGGACAAGGGCAGGCATTTCCATACCGTGTCAAGGACATTTCCATAAACAATGTCATAGGATTTTACAGAGACATAGCATTAGCAAGAATCCAATACAAGGTTGAAGAATTGCTGAAACAGAACATAATCCATTCTAGGACTAACATTAGACAACATTAAGCACAAGTAGTATACAGGAGTACATATTTAAAGCAACAGATAATATGTAAAGCAACTGTCATGTCTGTGTATAGCCAAGCCATGTTGGTTTGTTGTGTCACTGATGCCACAGTCTACTGGAGTTATAATGCCTGAATGCTAACCTGTTGTATTCTCTCCTTTAGCCATATTTAACTATGTTCTCTCTATAGTATAATTATTGCTCTCTTCAGGCCCAGGAAAGGCGCCTCTCACCTTATCTCACAAAAGTATGCATCTCCTAGTTAGACATGACCTTGAGTGTCTAGATGCCAGTTTTGCTCCTTTGCCAGATGCTGAGAATGTACTGATTGTTTATTCCTCACTCTGAGAAGTTCTCACAGAACCCAAGTAATCTTGCACGCCAAAACCCTAACCGTTGCTGTGATGCGGGCGTTTTCAAGTATATCCTAGCCTCTCTGTTTTGATTCCTCACTTCTACCAATACTCTGTGATGGAGTGCAGACCTGAACTGTAAAATCCTGAATAAAGCCATTTCTATTAGAATCAATGTGTGTTCACTGGAGAGAGACTAAGGGATTTACCTGCCAGGAACTGACAGCAACATAATGGTGAAGTCTATGGTTCCCAACTCATTGGCGAAGCATCTGAGCCCCCCCCCCTCCCTACAATACTGCCCTCCTATCTGAGTAAAAAGCCTCTTTGAATAATTCAGTTTTGCATTGTTTGCGGAAAGCCAAGAGTGCGGGAGCTCTCCTGTCCTCCTCAGGCAGGCCATTCCACAGGGCAGGGGCCACCACAAAGTAAGCCCGTGTACGGGCTGCTGCTGATTTCGCCCATGTGCAGGCTGGCACCTGCAAGAGACCCTGTTCGGCTGAGCAAAGCTGCCATGGAGGGACATAGGGAGGGAGGCAGTCCCGTAGGTATGTTGAGCCAAGGCCTTGAAGAGCTTTGTATGTAATAACCAATACCTTGAATTGAGCAGGGTAACGGATAGGTAGCCAATGGAGTG
Source organism: Eublepharis macularius (assembly GCF_028583425.1). Taxonomy (NCBI): domain Eukaryota; kingdom Metazoa; phylum Chordata; class Lepidosauria; order Squamata; family Eublepharidae; genus Eublepharis; species Eublepharis macularius. The sequence goes on from NC_072792.1 coordinate 189,336,777, forward strand.
ACTGTGGGAAGGGAGTGATGTTCATGCTGCTGCTCGCTCCTGTTTGCTTAGAGAAAACAAGCTGCAGGGAGAAAGAGATCCTACAAGGCTGATCAAGGCCGGAAGAGACTCCTGGGGCAGTCCGGTGGAGGGAGATGGAGGCGCAACAATGCTGCGTGGGGAGATCACATGTGCTCATGGGGGGTGGGGGGTCAGAAGATGGAGAAGGAAAGGCAGAGACCAAGGCCTGCCCTGAGAGTCCTGTTCAACATCACAGGGGCATTGATCTACTCCAAAATCACTGGGGGAATGATGAGTAGATAATCCCAACATCAGGAGGGTTCAGTCCCCCTGGATAAGGATTGGACTGCACGGAGAAGTCTGAATTTTACTGCATGGTTCAATATTAACTGCTGTCAAATTCAGGCAGGAAGATTTGAAGAGTGTTCCAGGAGTCCGTTTTGCTTTGCTCAATCAGAAGTCTCTCAGGCAACATGCAGGGGGGAAAAGAGCGGGTGGGGCCGACGACTGTGTCCGGGAAGCATGCCTCACATATTCTTCCGTGCATTCATGCTGTTATCACGGCCAGCCTTGGAGATGCTTCTGGGGTTCTGATGGGACTGCCCCCGAGTGCACCTTTCCCGCAGGACGGGCTGCTTCCCCGTCCACATATGGAAGCACTCAACAGCTGCTGGGTGTTTCCTGGGACCCCGGCATTAATATACATGTATTCCTGGCCTCGGGAGATGTTGGTACCTGGAAGTGTGCAGTCAGATTGTGGGGAGGGAGTCCCAATAGCCAGCTGACTGCGAGGGCTCCATCTTGTCGGGCAGAAGTCGGCTCCCCTGCACCCCTCCCAATCAGACACAGAGGCTGGAGTGGGTGCGAGTGATGCATTTCTTTATTGCAATAAAGGAGAAGGCACACAGGGCACTTTAGTGCCAGAGAAATGGTTCCCGCTGCTCCTGTCCTGAGCAGCAGAGCTCTTTATAGCCTTCATGGCATCAAGACATCAGTGCAATTAATCGTAACATGATTGGTCGATTGTTTATGGCGCAGCGACAAATTCAGTACGCAGGTGTGACTTTAATGTGCCAAGTCAGCTCTGTTAGCTTTCATTACAATACGCATGTGCGGCCCTTCTTTCTGCACGTGTCTGCCACACACGCTGCTTACTTGTATGTTATCTCTAAGACAGGGCCATGAATTCCCACTGTCAGCATCCAGCGTAACTAAACACAACTTCTCAGAGCAATTAAACCATTGTAAACTGCTTATATGGAACACGTAGTTAAGAAAATACTGTGTGAGAGGGCTGTTGGCATCTAATTGGCTGTTAACTACGATCACCAAGTTTGGCTGTGGTATCGGTCTCAAGCTCTTTTCTATCTTGAGCAGCCACAGGACGGCTTTGGCAGCTGCGCCCTGGGACCGCCCTCCCTCAGCAAGAATTTAAAGGGGAGGGAGGTCAAAAGGAATGGCTTGCTTAGAACTACTATTCCTCTCTTGATACTGCTGAGAAAAAACACCAGACCCCGTTTACCATGTCAACCCAGGAAAAGGAGCTGCTGCCGAGTTCTTTTGCTACTCACAGAGTTAACCCAACCTGCTTTTTTGTCTTGACAGACGCAGGTCTGAGCCATTTATTTGCTAATGTCCGAATGCCCTTCCTCTTCTGGGGATTTCTTCTCATTGCTGGTGCCCTTGGAGACCCGGGATTTCTCTGAACACAGTGACAGTGCTATTTTACAACCCCCCACGGGGGGGCGGGGGGGATGAAACGCAGCAATAATGTGAAATGTAGAGGAAACCAGACATTGGCTTTAGGTACAACTAGCAACAAAGCCCATTGTGGAGAAAAATACAACGGGCTCTAGAAAAGGGAGGGCGGGCAGGTGGGTATTGCCTCCTCCTCCACACCTGATCCCAGCTGGGGGAAGGCGGGAGGCGGGCATTGCCACTTGCTCTGAGCCTGATCCCAGCCCAGTGAAGTGGGGGGCGATCATTGCCACATGCTCCATGCCTGGTCCCTGTGAGCGAAAGGGGGGCAGGCATTGCCACCTGATCCTCGCCGGGTGAAGGCGGGGGGTGGGCAATGCCTCCTGCTCCGCTCCTGATCCCAGCCAGGTGAAGGTGGGGGTGGCATTGCCTCCTGCTCCTCATCTGATCCCGGCTGGGTGAACGGGGTAGGCATTGCTTTCTGCTCCGTACCTGGTCCAGGCAGGTGAAATGGGGGGAGGACACTGACTCCTGCTCTGCGCCTGATCCCAGCCAGGTGAAGGAGGGACAGGCATTTCCACTTGCTGTGCTCCTGATTCCAGAAAAGGAATGCCGGGAATATACAATCAACAAGGTCCTCAAAATTTATAACCAAATTTTTAGTGCAAAGCGTGCAAAAGTGCAGTGTGCCAATCAAATAAATATAATTTATACATACAAGTAATAAATATGAACATTCATTAGTCCGTATTATTCATAAGCGAGCAAATAGATGGGAGCTGCAATAATGCTCCTGCTGGAAATAAGCGGAGAGTCTTCAAAGAGAGGGAAAAGTGATCACAGTCCAAGTCAAGATGAAAAATTGACGTGCCGACGGGATTATGCTTGCATATTATACCATTCCCGTTTCGTATCAACAACTTCCTCCTGGGCACAATTATTGGAAGATCACTGTCCTGATAGTCTCCAGCTTACATAGCTCACCATAAAGTATTCACATTGCTGGCATAAATTACCCTTTATCATGGACATACATTATTGCAGCTCCCATCTATTTGCTCGCTTATGAATAATACAGACTAATGAATGTTCATATTTATTACTTGTATGTATAAATTATATTTATTTGATTGGCACACTGCACTTTTGCACGCTTTGCACTAAAAATTTGGTTATAAATTTTGAAGACCTTGTTGATTGTATATTCCCGGCATTCCTTTTCCAGTTTCTGACTACCCGGGGTTTCCCTGCTCTTGTTGGTGCTCCTGATCCCGGCTGGGAGAAAGCAGGGGGGCATGGGTGGGCATTGCCTCCTGCTCCGCTCCTGATCCCGGCCTGGACTTCCTGCCGCAGCAGCTCCCTCTGGAGGCCCACCAGGATAAGAGGTGAGTCGTCTCAAACACGGTTTGCCTTTTATATAGAAAGATAAGCAATTACTTCTTGCAGCAAGAGAAATTAGTCACTGTCTTCATTCAGAACCTGAGATCCACCACTGTTGACCGGAAGCAGTCATTTCCTGCCTTTTGATTAAAAAGCCACTCAGTAGAAGGAACAGACCTGTGTAGCCAAAACCTCACTGGTTGGTTATAATAAAGAGTATTCACTCTTTTTCTCTCTGTGTGTTTTTTAATCTTGCTGAGTAGTGAAGAGCCATCAGAGCTAGGAACGCGCTCTTTGAGAAGAAGAAAGCTGAAAGACAGAAAATACTGTTCTGAGGATCTCGGAATTAGCCCAAAGCCTGGTTCTGCCCAAGCAGTCTTTCTAAAACGCAGCCCCCTCCCTTCCACCCCACCTGGAAGTCTTTCCACTGAATCCCCAGAAAATCCATTTGACACCTGTGGGGCACTGGGCCCTCTCGTCCCAGATGCAGCCGCTCTGTTCAGAATCACTGCCCAGGTGCCGCTTTTCAGACAGAAAGAAAAAGCCAGGCCCAAGTGTGGCCATTGGGTCAGCCATAAGCCAAAGCCACCTCTTGCGACTTCCCAAAGATCAAAATGTTGTGGAGTACATCTTTTCAAAACGCAACAGCCCCACCATAGTTGTGTGTCCTCAGAAAGGAGGCAGGAAAACAGATCCTCTAGAGCTGGTCTTCCTCAGCTCAGCTCAACGCAGCACAGACGGACACAGGGGAATGCATGATGCTCCTTGGAGGGGAACCAGAGCCCTCCAGCAGAGTTGCCTACATCCTGCAAAAACCAGGGATGGCCATCCATCGGGGGCAGCTTCTGGGCTGGAGTCACACAGAGTCTGGCAGGACTGGGTTTCTGCTCTGCAGGCGACGCAACACCGTAAGCAGGCCGAGGCCAGTCATGACAGCCACAACGGCCACCCCTGAGAACTGGAAGGGGAAAGGAACAGGATGAAACGGCAGCCACTGGGAGGGGAGGCTGGTGGGAAGGCAGGGGCCCAGGACCTGGGTTCAGATCCCTTGGAGAGAGATGCAATAGGCAGGGTCAGGATTTTCAAATGGCAAGTAAATTATTAACCACAACATCAACCCAGCCCAGGCGCATCAGGGGTGCTTTGCTGGCCCACACTGGCTGACTCTGCAATTCTGATCAAAACCAAAAAGATTACCACCAACCAACTCTGAAGAAAGATAAAAGGACACTTGGAAACACTGGGTTGCAGGGGGTTGGCAGCAAAATGATCCGGATACCAGACAAGACGGCATTCAGCTGACCTGAAGGTCCCCAGATCAAATCTCGCCTCAAAAGTCCGGAAAAACACTGCAAGGAGGCCAGACGTTTGCATAGAAAAAAGGACCCCCCCCTCCCATACCTTCACAATGGATCCATGGAACATCCAGATGTATTTGAGGTGGACGCTGAAGAGGGCCAGGCTGCAGGGGACAAAGGAATGCTCTTCTTGGTGGTCTCTGCATCTGTTGAGAAAGAGCTGGGGTCAGAACCAGTCTCGGGTTTTGCCCAGAGGAAGGTGGCGGGTTTTTTGCAGGGACGCCTCTTCCCAGTAGCAAGGAAGAGCAAAGAACCAGAGCCAGGAGTGTGGTGAGATCTGCCTTATGCCACCTCTGCCGGCTCTGATCCTTTTGTGCCCGTGAGATTGGCAGCGGGTGTGTGGCATAGGAGGATGCAGAGATGGCACCACTCCCAACAGGCAGAAAATGCAGGTGGAGAGGCTGCAGAACAGGAGTTTTGCATGCAGTCAGTCCCAGGTTCAGTCCCCAAAATGGGAAAGACTTTGACCTGAAATTCTGGAGAACTTCAGACAACCTCGATGTCAGGCTGGGAGATGAAAGGCTTGCAGGCTCTCATTTCCATGCACTGCAGCTGCCCGCATTCCCCCACCGCCCAAACAGCAGTTCTGGCTGTGAAAACGTAGGTTTGGAAACTGGTAATCTCTTCTCTGATGCAAACGTTCCACCACCTGGGCTGCTGTTGACCCTTACGAAGTCCCCCAGTGACCCTTTCACACGTCACCATTTAGTGTGGCCTTCAAAGCAGGCAACGGTGGCCCAGGCCCAGGCAGCTTCCAATGTACGCTGGGGCTTGGCTGGGATCAACTCTAGAGCAGACAGGCCTCCCCCTTCCCTGCTGGCAACATCCACTCTGTCTTCCCCCTCGACACTAACTGACCCATGGCACAACTTCTGCGAGAGCTGTGAAGAAAAAAGCTGTCAAAATATTTGGGATCCGCAGTGGATCTCCCCGGCTGCCCTATGTCACAGCTGCTGGTGGAGGCCCAGAGAAGCTCTCTGTAGGCTGCCACCACTCTGGGACAGGTTTCTTCGGAAGTGCCCAGAGCACCCAACCGACCCCTTCTGTCTATTCGTTCTCAATAGGCTTGATTTATGATGTGACCGAATGAGGCGTTGAGGCAGAATAATAAAGAACTTTATTTAAGTTTAATTAATAACTGGTGTTCAAAACTTTGTAAAATAAAGAGAATAGTAAAGGTTGGTGAATCAACAAACTAACACATCCTAAGGCATCTAACTAGACTAGGGTTGACAGTCCCCCACTGAGGGCGGGACTGGCAACTTGGCAGGTGGATCCCTCAAGCCCCTCCACACTTAACACACGGGTGTTCCAGCGGAAGTAACTTTATTAGAATCCATTCAGTTCAGGTCTGTACTCCATGACAGAGATTGGCAGAAGTAACAATTGGGAATCAAGCATTCCCAATTATAGTCAAGTTTCCCGCCCTCTAAATGTCAGGAACTGAGTGCAAAAGTCTACAAGAGTTCTGTGAGAACCAAGCTAGTTTAGACTACACATTAGGTACACATCACAGTTTCCCAGCATCTGGGGAGAACAGTAGAAGCTGGCCATTAGACACATCAAGGTCATGGCTCTGAGATCACAGAAGAGGCCTCTCTACGGGCTTAAGTAGTTAACAGTTGAAATAGCAGGTATGAGTGGTTGTCTGAGAGTACAATAGCATCTGAGTACAGGTACAATATAACACATCAGAGCAAGTAACGGAGCAAACCAAACCAAACAGGGAATGTGCCTTTTACAATTATGGCATGAATGCAGGCGTACATGACAGCAGAGGATCTCCCGCTTATCTGGCCGGTGAGGGAGACACAGGTCTCCCAGAGCGTGCTCCTGGGGGTGGTCGCGGTACTCCCATGGGCCCAATCTAGGTCTGAATCGGGCCACTGCAGAGCGCAGGAGCACTCCCACACCCCACAGAGGCCTGTTCCGGGCCAATCTGGGCCCGAATCTGGATGCTGCAGAGCTAGGGCTGCCAGACCCCCGATGGGGGTGGGGGATCCCCCGCCCCCACTTACCTGGCCAGCGGGGGGGCACACACCTTCCATGCGCGCCCCCCTGCGGTGCTGCACGCCCCCACGCACAGCAGCCTCAGGATCAGGCCTGTTTTGGCCTGGATAGGGGCCCCTGTAGAGCGCAGGAGCGTTCCTGCGCTCTGCAGGGACCCACAACGGGCCCAATCCGCCCCAAAACGGGCCCAATCGACACCCGTTTTGGCACGGATCGGGTCTGTTTTGGCACTGATTGGGCCCGTTGTGGGCCCCTGCAGAGCGCAGGAACGCTCCCACGCTCCACAGGGGTCCAAAATGGGCCCAATCCGCATCAAAACAGACCTGATCCATGCCAAAACGGGCGCGGATTGGGCCTGTTTTGGCACAGATTGGGCCCATTGTGGGCCCCTGTGGGGCATGGGAGCGTCCCTGCGCTCCGCACGGGCCCACAACGGGCCCAATCAGCACCCAAACGGGGGCTGCGTGATGACATCACTCCCAGAAGTGACGTCATCACGCTTGCAGCAGCAGAGATCGAGGGGGCCTGGCAGAGCATGAGCACTGCCGTGCTGCCCGAGGGTGCACCCTTGCCGCCGGGGGTGCCCTTGGGCGCCCCCCCCCCACTGGCCAGGTAAGGGGGGTCAGGGGGGAGGTGGCGGGAGCAGGTGATCCTCCACCCCTGGCGGGGGAATGGCAAGCCTAGCCCCCACCTCCCACTGGGAGGACAGGGGGACCTGGCAAGCCTAAACTAGACGGTTCGTAACGGTCTCCTGGCAACTGGCTTCCAACTGCCTCGCCCCTTCTGGTCCCTCCATCCACAGCAGCCTCTCCTCAGCTCGGCTTCCTGGGAGTGAAGCCCCTCCCTCTGTGGGCGAGGCCTTTTACCCCTTCTCTCAGGCACCATCCCCCTACTTTCCTATTGGTGCAATTTTTCCATCAGAATCCCCTCTGACCCAATCATAGGGCCCAAAGGGAACCTGGGAAATGTAGGCACAACCGTCACTTTAGTGCAGGCTTCCCCAGAGCCACTAGGCCTCACTAGGCTTCAAAGCAGGCAAATATCAACAATCTTATAAATAGCACTTATAATTCACACTATGAAATCCTAGGAAAGGGTAAACATATCAATTGCAACCATGTACAATGTAAACCTTATATACACCACTGGATAGTATGAGTTATAAGTGCTATTTATTAGATTTTTGATACTTATTGTACTTATAATATTTATTTATTGTATTCACCGAGCACTTTTGGCACATTCCACTTTATAAAATAAACAAAATATACATTTATAAATAGTTACTTTGTCATACCCCTTTGGCAGGCTTTTTTGCCTTTCCCTTGCGTAGTGAGCCCACCGTGGGCAACCTGCCCCTGCCTGCCCTTACCTTCCGTACAGCTCTACAAGGAGGGTGTAGGGATCCGCGGGTGCAGAACTGCTCAGTCCCAGCTTCTGAAGGGCTGCCTTGGGGATGGAAACCCCTTCTTCGACGAGTAAGCCCAGGTTGTAAAGACCCTGCGAGGGAGAAAGGAGGGAGCAAGAGAGGTCCTGATCCGTAAACAGGGTTGCCAGCCTCCAGGTAGTGGCTGGAGATCTCCCGGGATTACAACTGGTCTCCAGGCCACAGAGATCAGTTCACCTGGAGAAAATGGCTACTTTGGAGGGTGGACTCTATGGAATTATGCCATGCCGAGGTCCTTTCCCTCTCCAAACCCCACTTTCTCCAGGTTTCTCCAGGTTTCACTCCCCAGATCTCCAGGAATTTCCCAACTTGGAGCTGGCAACCCTATCAGTAAGTGTAATGTCTTTTTTCTCTTCAGTGTTATTCATGACAAAAATCCCCGCCAGCTGTCTCGCTGTGGCCTATGAGGGCACGCAAAGACCCAAATCCATAAAAAATTAGCAATATAGCTCCTGTCCGAAGGTTGCCGCGTATCAAGAGATGTCACAGCAGCTCTCTCCCCCAAGTCCCAACACCTCTGACCCGTTACCTGTGGCTCCTGTTGCAAAGCAGCAGCTGTGTACATCTGGACAGCTGCCTGCACGTCCCGTCTTTCCTTTCTGGGGTGCCTGCCGTAGAACAAGTCTCCCATGCGCAGCAGAGCTGGGAAGTCAGGGGGAGAAGGGACTACATGAAGGAAATTAGGATGTATGCACACTGAATCAGATCAGGAGCAATCTGAAAACAACACTCTTCCGCTAGCAGAAGAGATCTGTGGAATCCAGCCCTTCCTCACTGCATAAGTTAGTCCATCCTTCCCTGCTTCTTTAGGGGTGAGTAACAACTGTCTCTCTACACCAGTTGCATCTAGGCCATTCTTCCACTCTCTGTGCAGTAGAGCAGCAGGACCAACCACCTGCAGAGGAGGGTGCCAGTCGGCACTCTGCACGAGCCACTGGGGTTTCTGATGCTCATGCAGTAACACAGGGGGCTGCACTCTTTTGCGGAGGAATATGTCTTCCACATCCCTCCCGCTCGCCCTGCTTTATCTCCCCAATGGACAGCTAGCAAACCCTCACTGCTCAGCCTGGAAGCGGACGGTTCCCTTGAGCTCTGCCACTGCCAGGCTAACCTTTCCTTCCTATCGACGCTGCTGTCCCCCCAAACCTGGCCCATGGATGCTGACAGTGTCACAGCTGTGGCTCAGAGAGTTGGCTCATTGATGAGGTGATGTGGTTTCTACTCCTTGCATGTCCCTTCCCTTTCCCCCCCTTTGTACAGCTCAAAACTTCCAGGTCAATCGTCATATAAATGCAACAGACCCACTGGACAACATACCACCCCCCCCCCCCACTTCTCACTTCTTACCATAGGCAGCTGGCTGCTCGCTGAAGGTGGAGAGGTTGTAGTATCTCCAGGGGCAGCTGACTTGCATGTAGCGGCTGACCAAGCCGTCCTGCCAAAGCACAAGTCTTCATAGGTGAAAACTTCCCGGGTAAAGATCCTTGGCAGCTCTCTGCCAAAGAACTGGGGAGGGGCAGGGGAAACAGATGTGCAAAGTAACAGGCAGCCTAGTGGGTCTAAAGAGGGAGGTAGTAGAAGCAGGACTGCCCAGAGCTTAAATACTAGCTGGTGCTGGTCAGTACGCACCCCAACTTAGCACACATGTGAAACAACCATGACTCAGGTCACAGCCAGAGCATCCATGCATCCCTCGCAGAAGTTGAGGGTGACGCGCATGGTGTAGTGTGGCTGGGTCAGTGGAGTCTAAAAAGGGAGACAATTTCCATTTTTGCCAGCCAGTTTACCTGCTTTTCCAGCAGAAGGGCGGGCTCCAGAAAGCTCCTAAGCTCTTAACAGCATCTGTTAGTGATAAAGCTGCACCATTCAAACTGGCTAGCGCAAGTCCCACCAGAATCTCAACTATCCCAGCCTGCACCAGGATTAAGTCTCACCATTTTCCTCCTCAGCCATTCAACCACACGCAGCTTCCAGACACTGTCCTCGCCCAGAGATGGCTGCTTCTGGAGGCTTATTCAAGGTGACGACAAGCCACGCCAACGCTTTGGATGATTTTGTTGTAAGAGTGTGTTTCTTGCTAGAAGACTAATGATCTGATACAGGATAGACCAGTAGATGCCAGAGGCTCCTTAGAAGCATCCTTGTACCTTGAAATCAGGCCTGAACAGAGCTGCCTGAAACAACTGGCTGCAATATTGAGCTCTGTGGAACTGCACACGAGAACTCCATGCTGCAGAAGCTGCAGCCTCAACAACCAGTTTTTGCACAGGGCCGATAAAAAGACTGAAGTTATTTTAATGCCACATCTTCTAATACCAGTGACATATTCCAGGAGTCTCCGAAGAATGGCATGACCTCCACTATCAAAAGTGGCTGATAAATCCAACAGGTCTAACAAAGAAACGTGGCCTCGTCTACAGAGATTGTCCACCAGAGCAACCAAAGCAGTCTCTGCCATAGCCCACCTGAAGCCAATCTGAAAAGTGCCAAGGGCAGATGAGTCATCTGTCCAGAAGACTCTGGAGCTGCTGTGCCTCCAGAGGGCAGATTAGAAACTGGTCTGTAATTGGCTAGAACTCCTTCAGCCAACAAAGGTTTCTTAATTATGGAATCGCTGGATTTGAATCCAGTGGCACCTTAGAGACCAACAAGATTTTCAGAGTGCAAGCTTCCGACAGTCAGAGCTCCCTTCATCAGATACCTGTCTGAATCTCCAAGCATACACCCAGAAAACCTTGTTGGTCTCTAAGATGCCACTGGACTCACATCCTGCTGTTCTACTGTGTGGACCAACACGGCTACCTACCTAAAATTAATTATTGAACAAATCACTGCTTCTTTCAGAAGTCTTCAGGACTTTCCCTCTATTAAAGAGCTGATAATGATCTTATTTATTAGAACCCTCACTTATTAATATCCCCACTTATTAGAACCCCCACTTCCTCCACCTGGCTCCAGCCCGCCCCCCCCCCCCAAGGTGACTTGTTCACTCACAGGATCTTGATCGCAGAGAAATCCCAGGTTGAACTGGGCTACTTCAAAGCCTGCTTCAGCAGCCAGAAGGTAATAGAGGAGGGACGCCGGCCTGGGGGAGGGACAAGAGGTGGCTTAGGATTAGCACCCCCAGTTGGACATGGCAAAGAGGCCAGCACTCCCGCCTGTTGCTTCCTTCAAGACCGGAGGGAAAACAGAAGAAAGGTGGGGGCTCACGGGGCAAGGCTTAATATGAATTTCTCCCCTAATTACAAGCGAGATCAGTTCCCCTGGAGAAAATCAAGATTTGAGTCCAGATTCTTCTGACCGCAGCTCCCCTCCATCACTTTGGTGGCTCCAGCACCTCTGAAGCTCCCAGCCCCAGCAAGGATCTCTCACACTCACACTCACACACTCACACTCACACACACTCACAATCACCTAGCCAGATGCAGAAAGAGAGGAACACTCACCACGACTTCTGTAGATAAGCATCCAGGGACTTGCGGAGCACAGAGCCCAGGAAGCCGTTCTGTTCTGACACCCACTTGGTCCACCTGGGGAAAGAAGAGAAATGGAAGCGGGGGCGGGGGCGGGGGGGGTTCTTACAACAAATCTCAAGATTGATCTGAAGGGGGTCAGCTATTGAAAAAGTGTTAGGAGTTTATTAAGATCACCGTGTTAGGGAGCTCTGTTGTTTCCCAGCTGGCTTCTTTCTATGTAGGGTTGCCAGCTCTGGGTTGGGGAATTCCTGGAGATTTGGGGTAGAGCCTAGGGAAGGCAGTATTTGGAGAGGGGAGAGACCTCCGCGGGGAGGGGATGCCAGAGTCCACCCTCCAAAGCTGCCCGTTTCACCTGGTTCTCTCCCTTGACCGCTAGCGATGCTTACAAGACAGCATTGAGGGGCACCCTGGAAACGGCTCCCGGGATGCCACGGCTGAAGTAGGCGGCAAGCTGCACAGCCCCGTCTGTGTGACCGCGGCTGGCTGACTTCAGAAAATAGTGGTAGGCTGCTACCTGGCAGGCAAGAGAGAGATGGGGGTGTAAGCAGGCTGACGGCTAGCAGCAGTCCCGTGGGGCATTCCCTCCCGCTCTGGACTTCTGCCCAGAAACAGCAGGTACGTTTACACACCACGAGGGCTAGAAAACGGGCAAGGTGCAGTCTCGTTGTGCCGAGTTCTGTCCTGGCTGCACAGTTTTATGACACCACAGATAAGTGCATACTTCCCACCATCCCAGGTCCCTTTCCAGGAGGGGTCCTCTGAACAGTATGGAGAAATGCCCACCGCCTCCACCCAAGCTCGGAGCTGCCACTGATCCCCGGTGGGGACGCTTGGACCTTCTTGCAGGGGACAGGGACAGCCCATCACGCCCACCCCCCATTCCTGGGAAACTCACCTCATCTCTGTCTTTCCCCGGGTACTGGCCGTAGGCATAGAAGGCCCCGAGGTTGGAGGGGGCCACGGGGTCCCCCATCTCGTCGGCCTTCTCCCAGAACTCCACGGCCCTCCTGTAGTCATTCTCAAAGACCTGATAATACCATCCCAAGGCTGTGAGAGCTGGGAGGAAACCCTGCAGGGTTGGGGGGAGATAGTGGAAGCAGAGAATTTTTTAAACATCCACCTTATGTCGAATGCAGGCTCCCCCAGATGGAGATCTTCCTTGCCGGTGGAACCCAAACCTTGCTGTCTGCCTTTTCAACTGTTCTACTGGCTATTATTGTCATTCTTCCATGGAATGGGAAGGGACCCTCAGTGGGTCTTCAAACCCACCCCCTACACTGTCAGAAACTCTCTGCTGATGGACACCTATGGATTTATGGCTGGAAAGTCCATCCTGCCTCTGGGATTGAAGCCAGATCCCACCCCAATATTATCCACCAGAGGCTTAGCCAACCAGTTCTGAAAAGCCTCCTGAGAAAGTGGTAGTTTCAGGTAGGTAGCTGGGTTGGTCTGGGGTAGAATGGTAGGGTTTGAGCCAGTTGAACCTCAGAGGCCAACAAAATTTTCAGGGTGTGAGTTTTAGCGAGTCAGAGCTCCCTTCTTCGGATACCAAAAGTAATAAGAAATTGCTAATAAGCCATGACAGCTGAATGAACCTTCTGTGTCCGGAGGTAGGCCCTCCATTGAGGTTGCCCTGTTATGGCTGGCTCGGGAAGCCCTGCAGCTTTGGAGCTCGGAAACTGTGTGTTGGAATGGTCGGTTTGCCAAAGAAGTTGCCAACAGATTTCCCCTGAAAAGTTTTACCATGTCAGTCCAAACACCGGGCTCTGTCCTGTGGGACTCTCTGGCTCCTAGCTTAGGGGGCTGGGCCACTTGCAGTCCCGAGCCTCACTTCTAACCGGAGAGAGCTGAGATTAGGGGGGATGAGGTTGCTCTCGAGGGCGGAGGTTGCCCAGGGGTCTCTCACGGGCGTGTGCTCTGCCATGCGCTGGGATGTAGCCCACAGTAACTGGACCACCTGCCACACTTACCTGCGCCGCCGCCTGATTGAGCAAGTCCAGAGCTTTGGGGATATCCTGCTTCACTCCTTGGCCCTGGAGACAAAAGCTTGCGTGGTCAACAGGTCAAGGGGTGACTCACTTCCCATTGCGGCTTGCAGTGGAAATAAGGCTCTGCTTTCTGGAACAGCCTCCTGTCCGTGGCACTACAGGCACGGGCACAGTCCCCTGCGATCACTGCAGGTGGATTCAGTTCACACCTGGCACGTGCATTGCATCAGCAGGTGATCGCTACAAACAGATCACTCAAGGGGAGTAAATGAATGAGGGACTGAAAGCGGACACGCATAAAGGAATTAAGTGGTTGCAGGAGAAGGGCAGGTCAGAGAAGTCATCTTGCCCCTGTGATCTTTGGGCCTAAGGGAAGGGGCGTCGCAAAGGAATACATGGATCAGGGCTTGGCTCGTTTCCACAAGTCATCAACGATGGCATGACCCAGAGGAAATTGCAATTTGCCGTGGCACACTCTGCGGCATGAATTATGCAGGTTGGCCCATTGTGGAGCTAATTGGGGGCTTGAGGATGGACTAGATGGCCTTTAGACTCCCCCTTCTGATCCAACCCTGTGATGCCAAGCCCACAGCACGCTGACCCTGGCAGCCCACGGCCATGGGGCAAAAAGAGACGGGTGCCATTGCTCACTTTCAGAAGCACCACTCCATAGTCGTACATCAGGGTGGGGTCTTTGAGCCGAGCGGCTCCTTTCTCGTAGAACTTCACCGCTTCCTTCAGGTTGCTGGAGATTCCTTGCTGCCCCCAGAACAACATCCTGCTCACCGCTTGCTGGAAGAGAGGGGGGGCACGTGGGCACAGTCAGCACAACCTCTCCGGACCACCATCGTGGCGATGGAGGAACACAGACGCTTTGGGGAGACTTGAGCCTACCTGAGCCTCGGCCATGCCTCTCCGAGCCTGGAACCTCAGCCACACAAAGAGGTCATCGTTCTCTTTGGTCTGCAGCTTGAGGGCATCCTCGTCAATCAGCCGGATGTGCTCCACAAAGGCCTGTGTGGGGGATGGCAAGATAGCAACAACGGGCCCAGAACTGAGCAGAACTCGAGGCTCAGGATTTGAACACAGGGTGGGCAAGTGCAAGAGCTGAAGAGCAATTCTCAGCTTCTCCACTAAAGCGCTTTCTGGTAGCAGAGTTTGCGCAATCACTTCTCCATCTCAGACCTGCAGTGCCCCTGCCAGGCACAGAAGACCTCACTACACCAGATGGAGCAACGGCAAGGAAGCTTTACAGGAGCAAAGCCTCAAAGCGGGAGAAGGATGCTCTTCTTCCTGGTGATCTCATAACATGAACGGACAAAATCAGCAAGTGCCTGTACGCACGCTTTCTCTGTTGTGGCCCCCACCCTATGGAACAGCTTGTTTGTTGAGATCAAGAAGGATTCCACCCTCCTGGCTTTCCATAATCTATGCAAAACTGAATTATTCCAGAGGGCTTTTTGCACAGGGCTATACTGTAATAACATGATTCAGAAAGAAGCTTGGGGTAAAGGGTTAGGAACTGTAGACTATACCACTGTATACGCTTCGTACTATCTTGTACTGTAAGCAAGTTCCTAGTATGTATTTTTTTGCATCATTTAATGTGTCTTAATGTGTCATCTTAATACTTATGCTTTGCTTCACTACTGTTTCTGATCTCTGGTTGATTCCAGGTTTCTACAAGTCAAACCCTATTGCATTTTCTATTGGATGTTCCATCTGGATGATTGTATCAACTTCTTCTGAGTAATCCGCCTTGAGTCCAGTGGGAAAGACAGACTATAAATAATATAAGTAAAGAAACTAAGGGTGGAGGAGAGACATCTCTGTACATTTAGCTCATGCTCCTAAGCGCAAGCTCAAAGCAAAAACATTTCTATATATTGTCGAAGGCTTTCACGGCCGGAGAACGATGGTTGTTGTGGGTTTTCCGGGCTGTATTGCCGGGGTCTTGGCATTGTAGGAACGTCAGGAACTACAATGCCAAGACCACGGCAATACAGCCCGGAAAACCCACAACAACCATCAAAAACATTTCTAATGTTCCGTTTCAATGATGCTTAGATGTTTCTTTGCAAGGTCTTCCAAGTGAGCTATCTAGCTGTTCAGATTGCACAAAGCTGCCTGTATTGAACCTGCTCACAGTGGTGGTTCGCTGGCTACCATCACGTGGCACCCACAATGTGTGTGAGCACAGCCTGCCTACTCATATCCCAGCCTCAGTGTTTCTTACACTTGTCTCCCATGTGGAGAAGAATGTAGAGATGGCGTGCCATTCCCTACTCACTGCCTCCTGCATGTAAACCTGCCTTCCTCCCTTCTCCACCCACCCTGGAGAAAAATCAGGAAGTGGCAGGACCACGAGATGGGCAGAACTCCTCCTTCTGTGGCTCCCTCTCCACCTCCTCCTCCACTGCATGATACTTGGGGGGAGAGTTTGAGGGGCTGGAAATGGAGGACTGTGTGATGCCGGGTTGCACAAAACACACTAGTATTCCAGAGAGACTAGCAGAGCTGGTAAGGGGGCAGGCCAGATTCTTCTGTATCCTTCCTGTCTATTCAGGGGGAATTAGCTGTGAATTTCCTGCATTGTGCAGGGGGTTGACTAGATGACCCTCAGGTTCCCCTCTAGTTTCGTTTCTATTCTGCTTCTGTCTCTTTTCTTTCCAGCTACTTTCATCCATCATGGTCCGTATTGCTTATTCTGACTGGCAGTGGCTCTCCAGGGTCCCAGGCTGAGGTCTTCCCCATCCTCTACTGCCTGGTCCTTTTAACTGGAGCTGCTGGGGTTTGAACCTCAGTCCTCCCGCATGCCAAGCAGATGCTCTACCGCTGAGCCACAGAATCCAATCAGAATGGCTTTACCTCTTGGATTCACTGGTGGCACGCCAGGCTGTGCTCTGGGAAGGCTGGCAGTGCTTTGGGTCATCCCCAGCCTTCTTCTAGGCCTTGCCTTGGGCTGAGGCCAGCTTGCAAGAGCCACAGCAGAGAGAGAAGAGCGAACACGGGAGAGGAGGAACCTCTCTGAGCATGGCACGCTTGGGAAGGGAGCGCTCTGCTCACGAAGGCTTGGGCTGCATCTTCCACAAGTACATTTTCTCCACATTACACAGTTCATATGAGTAGACCAAGGTAATCTGGACATCTCAGGGTTGATCAATAAAGCATAAACTAGACCGTAGAACAGTTTTACCTGTTTAGCAGTTGCCTGGTTCAGCTAAGCCTTCCTGGATCTTGTCAGTTCTAACTGGTGTGGGATGTTTGTGGACGGCTCTGTGTATGAACTACCTTTCTGCCTGCTGTCCGCAGACCAGGAAAGGGGCTCATACCTTCTCTGGTAGTGGTGGAGAGCACCGTCAAGTCAAAGACAACTAGTGGTGACCCCTGCTGGGGTTTTCTTGGCAAG